>NC_091171.1:49282889-49289340 GCF_040958095.1 Procambarus clarkii
GGTGGGAATGGGTATGGGAGAGTCATAGTCCAGTCAGGGTCGGCGGAAGTGCCACCTCTTAAAAAAATATCTATAGCGGTCCCCTCGCAATTTCCATGAAGTCTGAAATTAAATCGCGGATGTGTTTCCCCAAGTTTCGATACTAACTCCCACCGTTTACCCGCGCATTTTCACGGTTCACTCAAAAACTATAAACAGACATTTAATTCAGATTACTGTATTTAATTTTCTGGGATGGAGAGACAGAAAAGAGAGATAGAGAGGTGAGAAAAAGAAATAGAAAAAAAGTGAGAAGAGAAGAGGATAAGGGAAAGGGGGGAGAAAGGGAAGGAGAGGGGGGGGTGGGAGGTGGAGAAAGAGAGAGAGAGAGAGAGAAGAAGGGAGAGATGGAGGAGGGAAAAGAGAAAAGAGGAGAAGAGAGCAGAGGGGAAGAGAGAGGATGGGACAATAGTGAGAGAGCAGTATCTAGCAGTGCCCGGGTACAGTGCCCGGGTACAGTGCCCGGGTACAGTGCCCCGGGGTACAGTGCCCGGATACGGTGCCCGGGGTACAGTGCCCGGTTACAGTGACCCGGGCACCACCAGATATCTTCATCTAGTCTAAATGTATAAATTAAAAAGGTCTGTCTGAGGTTCAAGGTCAAACACTTGTGGTGAGCCTTTCCCAAGTTTGAACAAGAGTTTATTCTTGGGCCTAAGTCCAACACGATTAGATCAGGGTTGGCATAAATTATGAGAGTACCACGTGACGTGGAGGCACTGGGACCCTCAGTGCCCCGGGCCCACAAGGATGAGTGCCTCGCCGGAGAGCCAGCAAACCAGTTTTTACATTTTGACCTAAGCGGCACGCTATAAATTGGCCTCCACCCCGGGGGCGACACCCCCGGGGGCGACACCCCGGGGGCGACACCCCGGGGGCGACACCCCGGGGGCGACACCCCCGGGGGCGACACCCCGGGGGCGACACCCCGGGGGCGACACACACACCAACTAGATAAACACGCAACACACTTTCTGTTTCTGCCCAATATATATGTTTTACGGTCAACTGGAAATAAAATTTATATATATATATGCATATAAAAGAAGTACAGTGAAAATCTGGAACCTAAACGACCTCGTGTTGTTTGGCTGGGGGGGGGGGGTCGTGTTCCCCCCCCTGGTGGGTCGTGTACCCCCTGGTGGGTCGTGTTCCACCCTGGTGGGTCGTGTTCCCCCCTGGTGGGTCGTGTTCCCCCCTGGTGGGTCGTGTTCCCCCCTGGTGGGTCGTGTTCCCCCCTGGTGGGTCGTGTTCCCCCCTGGTGGGTCGTGTTCCCCCCTGGTGGGTCGTGTTCCCCCCCCTGGTGGGTCGTGTTCCCCCCCTGGTGGGTCATGTTCCCCCCTGGTGGGTCGTGTTCCCCCCTGGTGGGTCAAGTTGCCCCCTGGTGGGTCAAGTTGCCCCCTGGTGGGTCAAGTTGCCCCCTGGTGGGTCGTGTTCCACCCTGGTGGGTCGTGTTCCCCCCCTGGTGGGTCGTGGTCCCCCCCTGGTGGGTCGTGTTCCCCCCTGGTGGGTCGTGTTCCCCCCTGGTGGGTCGTGTTCCCCCCCCCTGGTGGGTCGTGTTCCCCCCCTGGTGGGTCGTGTTCCCCCCTGGTGGGTCGTGTTCCCCCCTGGTGGGTCAAGTGGCCCCCTGGTGGGTCGTGTTGACCCCTGGTGGGTCGTGTTCCCCCCTGGTGGGTCGTGTTCCCCCCTGGTGGGTCGTGTTCCCCCCTGGTGGGTCGTGTTCCCCCCCTGGTGGGTCGTGTTCCCCCCCTGGTGGGTCGTGTTCCCCCCTGGTGGGTCGTGTTCCCCCCCTGGTGGGTCGTGTTCCACCCTGGTGGGTCGTGTTCCCCCCTGGTGGGTCGTGTTCCCCCTGGTGGGTCGTGTTCCCCCCCTGGTGGGTCGTGTTCCCCCCTGGTGGGTCGTGTTCCCCCCTGGTGAGTCGTGTACTCCCCTGGTGGGTCGTGTTCCCCCCCTGGTGGGTCGTGTTCCCCCCCTGGTGGGTCGTGTTCCCCCCTGGTGGGTCGTGTTCCCCCCCTGGTGGGTCGTGTTTCCCCCTGGTGAGTCGTGTACCCCCCTGGTGGGTCGTGTTCCCCCCTGGTGGGTCGTGTTCCCCCCCTGGTGGGTCGTGTTCCCCCCTGGTGGGTTGTGTTCCCCCCCTGGTGGGTCGTGTTCCCCCCCTGGTGGGTCGTGTTCCCCCTGGTGGGTCGTGTTCCCCCTGGTGGGTCGTGTTCCCCCCCCCCCTGGTGGGTTGTGTTCCCCCCCCCCCCTGGTGGGTTGTGTTCCCCCCTGGTGGGTCGTGTTCCCCCTGGTGGGTCGTGTACCCCCCTGTTGAGTCGTGTACCCCCCTGGTGGGTCGTGTTCCCCCCTGGTGGTTCGTGTTCCACCCTGGTGGGTCGTGTACCCCCCCTGGTGAGTCGTGTACCCCCCTGGTGGGTCGTGTTCCCCCCTGGTGGGTCGTGTTCCCCCCTGGTGGGTCAAGTGGCCCCCTGGTGGGTCGTGTTGACCCCTGGTGGGTCGTGTTCCCCCCTGGTGGGTCGTGTTCCCCCCTGGTGGGTCGTGTTCCCCCCTGGTGGGTCGTGTTCCCCCCCTGGTGGGTCGTGTTCCCCCCTGGTGGGTCGTGTTCCCCCCTGGTGGGTCGTGTTCCCCCCCTGGTGGGTCGTGTTCCACCCTGGTGGGTCGTGTTCCCCCCTGGTGGGTCGTGTTCCCCCTGGTGGGTCGTGTTCCCCCCCTGGTGGGTCGTGTTCCCCCCTGGTGGGTCGTGTTCCCCCCTGGTGAGTCGTGTACCCCCCTGGTGGGTCGTGTTCCCCCCCTGGTGGGTCGTGTTCCCCCCCTGGTGGGTCGTGTTCCCCCCTGGTGGGTCGTGTTCCCCCCCTGGTGGGTCGTGTTTCCCCCTGGTGAGTCGTGTACCCCCCTGGTGGGTCGTGTTCCCCCCTGGTGGGTCGTGTTCCCCCCCTGGTGGGTTGTGTTCCCCCCTGGTGGGTTGTGTTCCCCCCCTGGTGGGTCGTGTTCCCCCCCTGGTGGGTCGTGTTCCCCCTGGTGGGTCGTGTTCCCCCTGGTGGGTCGTGTTCCCCCCCCCCCTGGTGGGTTGTGTTCCCCCCCTGGTGGGTCGTGTTCCCCCTGGTGGGTCGTGTACCCCCCCTGGTGAGTCGTGTACCCCCCTGGTGAGTCGTGTACCCCCTGGTGAGTCGTGTACCCCCCTGGTGAGTCGTGTACCCCCCTGTTGAGTCGTGTACCCCCCTGGTGGGTCGTGTTCCCCCCTGGTGGTTCGTGTTCCACCCTGGTGGGTCGTGTACCCCCCCTGGTGAGTCGTGTACCCCCCTGGTGGGTCGTGTTCCCCCCTGGTAGGTCGTGTTCCCCCCCTGGTGGGTCGTGTACCCCCCCTGGTGAGTCGTGTACCCCCCTGGTGGGTCGTGTACCCCCCTGGTGGGTCGTGTTCCCCCCCTGATGGGTCGTGTACCCCCCTGGTGGGTCGTGTTCCCCCCCTGGTGGGTCGTGTTTCCCCCCTGGTGGGTCGTGTTCCCCCCCTGGTGGGTCGTGTACCCCCCTGGTGGGTCGTGTTCCCCCCTGATGGGTCGTGTACCCCCCTGGTGAGTCGTGTACCCCCCTGGTGGGTCGTGTACCCCCCTGGTGGGTCGTGTTCCCCCCTGATGGGTCGTGTACCCCCCTGGTGAGTCGTGTACTCCCCTGGTGGGTCGTGTACCCCCCTGGTGGGTCGTGTTCCCCCCCTGGTGGGTCGTGTTCCCCCCTGGTGGGTCGTGTTCCCCCCTGGTGGGTCGTGTTCCCCCCTGATGGGTCGTGTACCCCCCTGGTGAGTCGTGTTCCCCCCTGGTGGGTCGTGTTCCCCCCTGGTGGGTCGTGTTCCCCCCCTGGTGGGTCGTGTTCCCCCCCCTGGTGGGTCGTGTTCCCCCCCTGGTGGGTCGTGTTCCCCCCCTGGTGGGTCGTGTTCCCCCCTGGTGGGTCGTGTTCCACCCTGATGGGTCGTGTACCCCCTGGTGAGTCGTGTTCCCCCCTGGTGGGTCGTGTTCCCCCCTGGTAGGTCGTGTTCCCCCCCTGGTGAGTCGTGTACCCCCCTGGTGGGTCGTGTTCCCCCCCCTGGTGGGTCGTGTTCCCCCCCCTGGTGGGTCGTGTTCCCCCCCTGGTGGGTCGTGTTCCCCCCTGGTGAGTCGTGTACCCCCCTGGTGGGTCGTGTTCCCCCCTGGTGGGTCGTGTTCCCCCCTGGTGAGTCGTGTTCCCCCCTGGTGGGTCGTGTTCCCCCCAGGTGGTTCAGTTCAGTGTTATATTGAACAATCAGCCACAGAAGGTGATTGTAGTGGTTGTAAAATGTTAATCTGACCTACAAACACAAGCACACAGATTTACGACCGTCGTTCATCGAGGTGTTCGAGGTGTCATTCATGTGGCGTTTACAAAGGTCAAGTGCCAATTCCGACCAGCTCCAATGGCACTTGTCATTACATGTGTAGCACATCTCTCACCCTGTGCATGGAGGATGGAAGACTATGATATATATGCTGGTTAGCATTGTAAATGTGTGGCCACGTCTGTGGTAGGAAAAAAAATTACCCTTACTCTCCCCCCCCCTCGTGCACCCCCTCACCCCCCCCCCAGCTACACCCCACCGGTGCCATGGTGCCATGGTGCCTGGTGGCAGCAACTAAGACTGCCACCAGCAGGGTATGGAGGCATAATCCTCCCTCTGTGGTAAAGGTGGCTCAGGGGATCACACCTTCCTCAGTCATCTCTACATTGTCTTGCTCCTTAATGTGAACGGTAAATGGTACGTACGTACTCACCTATTTGTACTCACCTATTTGTGCTTGCGGAGGTTGAGCTCTGGCTCTTTGGTCCCGCCTCTCAACCGTCAATCAACTGGTGTACAGGTTTCTGAGCCTACTGGGCTCTATCATATCTACATTTGAAACTGTGTATGGAGTCAGCCTCCACCACATCACTGCCTAATGCATTCCATCTGTTAACTACTCTGACACTGAAAAGGTTCCTTCTAACGTCCCTGTGGCTCATGTGGGTACTCAGTTTCCACCTGTGTCCCCTTGTTCGCGTCCCACCAGTGTTGAATACTGGTGGGACGGTCGATTCACCTGAGGATTTTGTAGGTTGTGATCATGTCTCCCCTTAATCTTCTGTCTTCCAGTGTCGTAAGGTGGTATTTCCCGCAGCCTTTCCTCGAAACTCATGCCTCTTAGTTCTGGGACTAGTCTAGTGCCATACCGCTGAACTTTTTCCAGCTTCGCCTTGTGCTTGACAAGGTACGGGCTCCATGCTGGGGCCGCATACTCCAGGATTGGTCTTACATATGTGGTGTACAAGATTCTGAATGATTCCTTACACAGGTTCCTGAAGGCTGTTCTGATGTTAGCCAGCCTCGCATTTGCCGCAGACGTTATTCTCTTTATGTGGGCTTCAGGAGACAGGTTTGGTGTGATATCAACTCCTAGATCTTTCTCTCGGTCCGTTTCATTAAGTACTTCATCTCCTATTCTGTAACCTGTGTCTGGCCTCCTATTTCCACTGCCTAGTTTCATTACTTTGCATTTACTCGGGTTGAACTTCAACAGCCATTTGTTGGACCATTCACTCTGTCTAGGTCATCTTGTAGCCTCCTACTATCATCCTCAGTTTCAATCCTCCTCATAATTTTTGCATCGTCGGCAAAAACTGAGAAACGATTCTATACCCTCTGGGAGATCATTTACATATATCAGAAACAGTATAGGTCCAAGGACTGACCCCTGCGGGACTCCACTCGTAACGTCTCGCCAATCTGAGACCTCACCCCTCACACTGACTCGTTGTCTCCTGTTACTTAGGTACTCCTTTATCCAATGGAGTACCTTCCCTCTCACTCCAGCCTGCATCTCCAGCTTTTTCACTAGCGTCTTGTGTGGTACTGTATCAAAGGTTTTCTGACGTCTTGTAAGTTTGGCATCGTCTGTAAACGTATATTTTAAGAGCTGACTTTTCTATCCGGTCTTTGGCTCACATTAGAACCCGGATGGGACCTAGAACCAACCCTTGCGGTACTCCACTCTCACGTCTCTCTCTCTAACACTTTGTTTTCTTCCTAAGAAGAAAGTACCTAAGAGGTACTCACTCACTCACTCACTCACTCACTCACTCACTCACTCACTCACTCACTCACTCACTCACTCACTCACTCACTCACTCACTCACTCACTCACTCACTCACTCACTCACTCACTCACTCACTCACTCACTCTACTCACTCATCTCACTCATCTCACTCACTCACTCTCTCACTCACTCACTCATCTCACTCACTCTCTCACTCACTCATCTCACTCACTCTACTCACTCACTCATCTCACTCACTCTCTCCTCTCTCTCTCTCTCTCTCTCTCTCTCTCTCTCTCTCTCTCTCTCTCTCTCTCTCTCTCTCTCTCTCTCTCTCTCT
>NC_091171.1:49289840-49302340 GCF_040958095.1 Procambarus clarkii
AATCCTCGAGTCGATCGAATATAATGTCGAGTATAATTTATCACTCTTAAACATCATGTTATTTTCTGCTGCCCAATCGAAAACTTTGTTAATGTCTGTTTGTAGTTTTTCAATGTCTTCAGCAGAGGTAATTTTCATGCTAATTTTTGTATCATCTGCCAAGAATGACACGAAGCTGTGACTTGTATTTTTGTCTATATCAGATATGATAATAAGGAACAGCAGTAGTGCAAGGACTGTACCCTGAGGTACAGAGCATTTAACTGCGCTCGGACCAGATTTTACTTGATTGACTGTTACTCTTTGTGTTCTGTTGGACAGGAAATTGAGTATCCAGCCTTTACCAGTTATACCCATTAATTACTTTACCAGTTATACCCATTAATTACTTTACCAGTTATACCCATTAATTTCATTTTGTGTGCAATCACTCCATGGTCTCTTGAACCATGTCCAGTTTTGGTAGTAGGACGGGTGTTGTGTGGTGTAGTACCTGTGTGATTGTTGATAAATTGTATTCCAGTCTTGTGGGTATCTCCCTTTCCCTCTGTAATCCTCTAGTGGTTTTATCTGACTGTTCATCTCTCTTATATTTTCTTCTCTGTTTCTGCTTTCCACTAAAAAATTTCCAGTAGTGTCATATTGATCTTCCCGTCTATAACGCTCTGTACCTCTCACCTGGAATTCCGGACACTGTAAGATTGTAGCATTTTTTGTCCCTAATTGAAAATTAACATAATTTAGGGTGGAAGTATCTACACCCTGTTCTAAAACGGCATGTACCCCTCGCCAACATGTTCCTGCATTTTCAACGCTGCAGAAAATTGCATTTTGCTCCTAATTTTCCATATTTGCATATTCCTTGAGCGTAGAATTTGCAAATATTTTCAGTTTTTAGGTTTTTCAAGGTATTTATACCTGTGTCTGTCTTGTCTACCTCTTTATTGGAGCCATCTCCGTCTTTCGTCCCAATTCCTTCATTTATGCACACTGTCTCACTGTTGCTCTCATCGTTTATATTACCTGGCTCTGTAATATTGCTGTTATTTTGTACCACAATACCCTCTTCCTCTACACTACTGCTGCGGTTCTCTACACTACCTGTTCCTGAGTTTTGGTCATTATCCGGTGTTGTCTTTTCCCAGTCCTCATATATCACTGGTAGCCTTGTCTGTGAATGATAATCTCTGTGACTCGGGAATGTTTTTCATCAGTTTAGTTATGTTCTCCCACATTAACCTGTCATCTTTGCAAACCCAGTAAATTCCTTGCCTGTTTGTGCATCCTGGAGATAATTCTGCACAGCCCAGGTGATATCTTATGGTACTGATGCAACACTTGACGCCTACAGTACGTCTTCCCAATACTTCCCAACACTCGCCACACATCTCCATTCTCTGATGTATTGTATTTGTGCTTCACTGTATGGATCACTTGTTGATGTCAGTAATTTTACTCTTTATAATATCATATTTATATATTTATAATGTTATATGTGTACCGTATATTTGTAGTGTTATGTATGTTATTTTGTTCAAACTTTATAGCAGGTACTTAGCGTAGGGTAGCGAAGCTGGTCCCTCGGTCGGTACAGGTGACCTCTTGTTGTCCCAGGATGATGCCTCCAGTTTCCAGTTACTAGATTTATAACATTGATATAATATTTGCTTGTATTATTACAAGGGATTTTCTGCCCAATTTCCGGCTTGCAATGGTACTCACTCACTTTATTACTAATTCCTAGATCCTTATTTCCATATTACACTATATATTGTCCGTATATTATCACTGAGGGACGTGCCCTGGGGTAGGCCTCGTGGCTGGTGTAAACACAGCCTGGCTGATGCCGTCACAGTTATCATCTGCACCTGTTTCATTACAAGCAATTTCAGTGTTTAAGTTGCGCTTTATTTTGGTCCTAGGACGATGGTGTTGACCATCCAGGGCCAGGCCTGCTTATACTGGCCAGTGTTTGTATATTGGTGGAGCAACATGGCGGCGTTGTCTGCCGGTGAATGGTGAGCATCTTGGCGACTGCTAGCAGGGGAAATATTTTTAATTTTATTCCACATTTGGGATGAGGATGTTGCATGATTGATGCATTGCAAAAACTGCTCCTAAGTGGCTGGTTATACACCTGTTCTTTCTGCTCTCTGAACTCTCGGCTGACCTTTAGAAATATGTTGAGGGTGTCACCTGTTTTGTGTGTTTTATGCCGACCAGCTGAGATGAAAACCCTGACATACATGGGCTTAAGGCGCGAGTCAGTGAACCACCTCTCTTTCTTGCTTCCTGTTTCGGCTCTTTTTGTGGATTTTTCACTATTATATATATAAATATATATTTATATATATTTATATATTTATTAATTCATTAGGAACATCTGCATTTGTGCAGCTACTCTAGACTATATGAAGGGGAGTACAGTGTGTCAAAAATCTAGCTACGTGATGCTAAAAAATCCCCATCACACAGGATGGTTAGTCATACAGAGGCATGTGATAGGGCAGTCTGCACTGGCAGACTACCGGATGCATTATGAGGATATCAATCAACACAAGATTGAATAAGGTAGCAGTGGTAATACAAGTCCCCATCTCGCAGGATGGTTAGTCATACAGAGCCATGTGTTTAGTAGCCTGCACTGGCAAATTTTGGGTATACTGTGAGGATATCTTCAAGAACACGAGAGTGAATAAAGTAATTACAAAGCTCCAGGTACCTCATGCCAACTGGTCTGAAAGGTTTAATAAATGGGCATTCAGTGATGTAGTGCGGGAGATCATGCAGAAGTTCCTGCTCACAGAGTTTGCACCTGGAGTGCTCAGGATTGGGAAATCCGTCACCTGTAGCCACCTGCCATAGTTCTGCTTGTGCGGAGGTCAGCCAGTTGTTTAACCTGACACTGACAGTCTTTGTGCAAATATTATTTCTATAAAACCTACATGCCGCTGCAGTCCGTCCAGTAGAAGATTGGACTGAGCCGTCGGTGTAGACACAGTGCTCGTGAGATCTTAGACTCTCGATGGAGGAGGCAATTGTTTCAAGAGTGACAGCTTTGAGAAGAGCAAGATTCTCATTACCTTTCTTGGTGACAGGTGTGTATGATACTTGAATGGTGGGGTACAGATAAAGAGGAATATCAGAGACAGGTAGATTGCACCTAAAAGGAATGTTGAGTTTAATGAGATTGTAGGCATTTTTTCTCAGCAATTTATTATAAAAGGAGTGAGTTGGTATGTCAGCACCAGTCAATAGGGTGTTAACAGCATTAAATAATTTGTCTCTGATCAATGCAGGAGATGTAGAGTCTCTCATGACTTTAAGGCAAAAGGTCGTGTTGAGGCTGGTCAGACGTTGAACTCTACGGTCCTCCTCTGCCGCGTTTTATTGTCTTTGACGTTCGTAACTAAGTCATTTCCTTAACTAGAGGTTAAGGTTTTAGTGAACCGTCTTGGGTAAATACAGCGTCCCCCATGACCCCCACGTATACCCCCTGACCCGTCATTCATCTGCAGGACCCCTCACTCACCCCCATCACCCCTCAGGCGGCCCCTCGGTCCATCACATTCCCCTGACCTTACACACGCCCTCCTGGACCTGTAAGTTCTCCCCCCCCCCCTGAACATTCAATCAGGGGCCACCCCCCTGACCCTCAACACGCCGCCCCTTGACCCCTCACACGCCTCCCGTGACCCCTCACTGACCTCTTGTCCCTCCGACGCCCTCACACCTTGTTGCTTCAAGATGTGAGGTCCCCTCACGCGCCCCCATTATCTATCACATTGTCTACCATGAAATATGATGTTGGGCTGGAGAGAGAGAGAGAGAGAGAGAGAGAGAGAGAGAGAGAGAGAGAGAGACAGAGAGAGAGAGAGAGAGAGAGAGAGAGAGAGAGAGAGAGAGAGAGAGAGAGAGAGAGAGAGAAATGGAGGGGGTGGGAGGAGAGAGAGGGGGAGGGGAGAGGGTGGGGGAGGGATAGGAAGGAAGACAGCACGAGTAAGGCGGCCATCTTAACATTGGGACACCGCCCACAACCACCACTCTCGCCCCCCTCCCCCCCCCACCCCACCACCATGCGCGTCTCCCCCCCTTCTCATTCGCGCCCCCCACCTCCCTCCCCCCATCTCCCTCTCAGTACCTCGTCCTGTGCCGTAAAACTGGTGAGAGTGAGGGAGTAAGGGAGAGAGGGAGTGAGGGGCAAAGGTAGGGGTTGAAAGTGAGGGTTGTAAGGGAGAGATGTTGAATGATGGTGTGAGGTGAGGGGGTGAGAGTGAGGGGAGAGTGAGAGTGAGAGGGAGGGAGAGTGAGGGGAGAGTGAGAGGGAGTGAGAGGGAGAGGGAAGCGAGGGAGAGCTCAGGTGCAGGTCTGGAGGTAAAGTATCAGCTGAGCCTTTTGGCGACGTTCACACCACCGCCCATCTCCCACGTTGTGTCTCCCACGTTGTGTCTTCCACGTTGTGTCTCCCACGTTATGTCTCCCGCGTTGTGTCCCCCACGTTGTGTCCCCCACGTTGTGTCTCCCACGTTGTCTCCCACGTTGTGTCTCCCACGGTGTGTCTCCCACGTTGTGTCTCCCACGGTGTGTCTCCTACGGTGTGTCTCCCACGGTGTGTCTCCCACGTTGTGTCTCCCACGTTGTGTCTCCCACGGTGTGTCTCCCACGTTGTGTCCCCCACGTTGTGTCTCCCACGTTGTGTCTCCCACGTTGTGTCTCCCACGTTGTGTCTCCCACGTTGTGTCTCCCACGGTGTGTCTCCCACGTTGTGTCCCCCACGTTGTGTCTCCCACGTTGTGTCTCCCACGGTGTGTCTCCCACGGTGTGTCTCCCACGTTGTGTCTCCCACGGTGTGTCTCCCACGTTGTGTTTCCCACGTTGTGTCTCGCACGGTGTGTCTCCCACGTTGTGTCTCCCACGTTGTGTCTCCCACGGTGTGTCTCCCACGTTGTGTCTCCCACGTTGTGTCTCCCACGTTGTGTCTCCCACGTTGTGTCTCCCACGTTGTGTCTCCCACGTTGTGTCCCCCACGTTGTGTCCCCCACGTTGTGTCTCCCACGTTGTGTCTCCCACGTTGTGTCTCCCACGGTGTGTCTCCCACGTTGTGTCTCCCACGTTGTGTCTCCCACGTTGTGTCTCCCACGGTGTGTCTCCCACGTTGTGTCTCCCACGTTGTGTCTCCCACGTTGTGTCTCCCACGTTGTGTCTCCCACGGTGTGTCTCTCACGTTGTGTCTCCAACGTTGTGTCCCCCACGTTGTGTCCCCCACGTTGTGTCTCCCACGTTGTGTCTCCCACGGTGTGTCTCACTAGATGTGTCTCCCACGCTGTGTCTCCCACGGTGTGTCTCCCACGTTGTGTCTCCCACGTTGTGTCTCCCACGTTGTGTCCCCCACGTTGTGTCCCCCACGTTGTCTCTCCCACGTTGTCTCTCCCACGCTGTGTCTCCCACGTTGTGTCCCCCACGTTGTGTCTCCCACGCTGTGTCTCCCACGCTGTGTCCCCCACGTTGTGTCCCCCACGTTGTCTCTCCCACGTTGTCTCTCCCACGCTGTGTCTCCCACGTTGTGTCCCCCACGTTGTGTCTCCCACGCTGTGTCTCCCACGCTGTGTCTCCCACGCTGTGTCTCCCACGTTGTGTCCCCCACGTTGTCTCTCCCACGTTGTCTCTCCCACGGTGTGTCTCCCACGTTGTGTCCCCCACGTTGTGTCTCCCACGCTGTGTCTCCCACGCTGTGTCTCCCACGCTGTCTCCCACGTTGTGTCTCCCACGTTATGGTTACCGGCGGCCCGTGTCACCACCTACTGGGACATTACCGGCCAGGTACTGGAACACTCCCATAGTAACCCTAACTATAGAACCCCCCACCATATGGTGTCTCAACCTGATTCCCCCTACCCCTCCCCCTCCCCATCTCCCGCGCACTCCCATATGCCTCTCCCACTTCCCCTCCCCTCTCCCACCCTCCCTCTCCCACCCTATCTACTATCTCCCGCAATTCGTTTCCGAGTTCATTCTGTGTCTTCCCTCCCCTTCCCTCTACTCCCCTTCACTCCCCTCCCCTTCCCTCTTCTCCCCTCCCCTTCCCTCCTCTCCCCTCACCCCCCCCCCCTTCTCCTCCGCCCCAGGCAGGTACTCATCCAGGTGAACGGCAGCTAATTAGAGCGGATTATCATTATTGGTAATATTTAATGAGTGAAAATGTTATGGGAGCAGAACATTATGAGCGGTGGAGGGAGGGAGCCAGGTTGGTAATGAGATGGTTTTTGACCTCCTGCTCTTAATTAGACCTCACCTGTGCTGTGTATGCTATGTTTATACCTGTGTCCTCCAGGCAGGTGTGTGTGTGGGGAGGTGCCCTCCAGGCAGGTGTGTGTATGGGGAGGTGCCCTGCAGGCAGGTGTGTGTATGGAGAGGTGCCCTCCAGGCAGGTGTGTGTGTGGGGAGGTGCCCTCCAGGCAGGTGTGTGTATGGGGAGGTGCCCTCCAGGCAGGTGTGTGTATGGGGAGGTGCCCTGCAGGCAGGTGTGTGCATGGAGAGGTGCCCTCCAGGCAGGTGTGTGTATGGGGAGGTGCCCTCCAGGCAGGTGTGTGTATGGGGAGGTGCCCTGCAGGCAGGTGTGTGTAGGGAGGTGCCCTCCAGGCAGGTGTGTGTGGGGAGGTGCCCTCCAGGCAGGTGTGTGTGGGGAGGTGCCCTGCAGGCAGGTGTGTGTGGGGAGGTGCCCTCCAGCCAGGTGTGTGTAGGGAGGTGCCCTCCAGGCAGGTGTGTGTGGGGAGGTGCCCTGCAGGCAGGTTTGTGTGGTTGAGGTGCCCTCCAGCCAGGTGTGTGTAGGGAGGTGCCCTCCAGGCAGGTGTGTGTGTGGGGAGGTGCCCTCCAGGCAGGTGTGTGTGGGGAGGTGCCCTCCAGGCAGGTGTGTGTGTGGGGAGGTGCCCTCCAGGCAGGTGTGGGGAGGTACCCTCCAGGCAGGTGTGTAGGGAGGTGCCCTCCAGGCAGGTGTGTGTGGGGAGGTGCCCACCAGGCAGGTGTGTGTGGGGAGGTGCCCTCCAGGCAGGTGTGTAGGGGAGGTGCCCTCCCGGCAGGTGTGTGTGGGGAGGTGCCCTCCAGGCAGGTGTGTGTGGGGAGGTGCCCTCCAGGCAGGTGTGTGTGGGGAGGTGCTGGTTGGTTGGTTGGTTGATACCTGGTTGATGGGGTTCTGGGAGTTCTTCTACTCCCCAAGCCCGTCCCGAGGCCAGACTTGACTTGTGAGAGTTTGGTCCACCAGGCTGTTGCTTGGAGCGGCCCGCAGGCCCACATACCCACCACAGCCCGGTTGGTCCGGCACTCCTTGAAGAAAACAATCTAGTTTCCTCTTGAAGATGTCCACGGTTGTTCCGGCAATATTTCTGATGCTCGCTGGTAGGACGTTGAACAACCGTGGACTTCTGATGTTTATACAGTGTTTTCTGATTGTGCCTATGGCACCTCTGCTCTTCACTGGTTCTATTCTGCATTTTCTTCCATATCGTTCACTCCAGTACGTTGTTATTTTACTGTGCAGATTTGGGACCTGTCCCTCCAGTATTTTCCATGTGTATATTATTTGGTATCTCTCTCGTCTCCTTTCTAGTGAGTACATTTAGAGCTTTGAGACGATCCCAATAATTTAGGTGCTTTATTGCGTCTATGCGTGCTGTATATGTTCTCTGTATTCCCTCTATTTCAGCAATCTCTCCTGCTCTGAAGGGGGAAGTGAGTACTGAGCAGTACTCAAGACGGAACAACACAAGTGACTTGAAGAGTACAACCATTGTGATGGGATCCCTGGACTTGAAGGTTCTCGTAATCCATCCTATCATTTTTCTGGCTGACGCAATACTTGCTTGGTTATGCTCCCTAAACGTTAGGTCGTCGGACATAATTATTCCCAAATCCTTGACATGGTGTTTACCTATTATGGCAGATTCGATTGTGTTTTGTACCCTGTATTATGTTTCAGGTCCTCATTTTTGCTGTATCTGAGTGCCTGGAATTTATCATCGTTAACCATCATGTTATTTTCTGCTGCCCAATCGAAAACTTTTTTAATATCTGTTTGTAGTTTCTCAATGTCTTCAGCAGAGGTAATTTTCATGCTTATTTTTGTATCATCTGCAAAGGATGACACGAAGCTGTGACTTGTGTTTTTGTCTATATCAGATATGAGAATAAGGAACAGCAGTGGTGCAAGGACTGTACCTTGAGGTACAGAGCTTTTAACTGAGCTTGGGCTCGATTTTACTTGATTGACTGTTACTCTTTGTGTTCTGTTTGACAGGAAATTGAGTATCCAGCGTCCTACTTGACCAGTTATTCCCATTGACCTCATTTTGTGTGCAATCACTCCATGGTCACATTTGTCGAATGCCTTTGCAAAATCTGTGTATACGAAATCTGCATTATGTTTTTCTTCTAATGTCTCAGTGATTTTGTCATAGTGGTCAAGTAGCTGTGAGTGGCATGATCTTCCTGCTCTAAATCCATGTTGGCCTGGATTGTGGAGATCATTGGTTTCCATGAATCTAGTGACCTGACTCCTGATCACTCTCAAATACTTTTATTATGTGGGACGTTAGTGCAACTGGTCTATAATTCTTTGCCAATGCTTTGCTCCCTCCCTTGTGTAGAGGGGCTATGTCTGCTGCTTTCAGCGCATCTGGTATCTCCCCCGTGTCCAAGCTCTTCCTCCACACTATACTCCAGGCAGGTGTGTAGGGGAGGTGCCCTCCAGGCAGGTGTGGCGAAGTGTCTCGAAAGTGAACTAAATAATTAAACATTTGCAACAAGACCACAATTATCACAGCATGTTATACATGGATGTTGATTGTATGTTTATAAATGTGTGTGTGTATGTTTGTACATGTGTGTGTGTGTGTTTGTACATGTGTGTGTATGTTTGTACATGTGGGTGAATGTTTGTACATGTAAGTGTATGTCTGTACATGTGTGTGTATGTTTGTACATGTGTGTGTATGTTTGTACATGTATGTGTATGTTTGTACATGTGTATGTATGTATGTACATATGTATGTGTATGTTTGTACATGTGTGTGTGTTTGTGGATGTATGTACCTCTGTAGGTATGTACTAACCTAGTTGTACACAACTAGTTGTGCTTGCGGGGGTTGAGTTCTGGCTCTTTGGTCCCGCCTCTCAATCGTTCATCAATATGAACAGGTTCCTGAGCCTACTGGGCTCTATCATATCTACACTTGAAGCTGTGTATGGAGGCAGCCTCCACCACATCACTACCTAATGCATTCCATCTGTTAAGTACTTCGATGTATGTATGTATGTGTAGGGAGTCTACATGTAAAGAGCCTACATGTAAGGAGCCTACATGTAAGGAGTCTACATGTAGACTCCTTACCTACACCCCATCATGTAGCCTTACCTACACCCCATTATGTAGCCTTCAAAACGTCTTTCCTTAGCTAAGGCAAGGGTCAAGACGTCTACCCTTAGCTGTCTAAGGCAAGGGTCAAGACAAACTTTAAGGGGAATAACAATTCTCAATACTTTGAACACAACCAATTAGAAAATAACGAGATGGAGGTAACCGGCGGTGCCCGGGTCTCTCACTCTCTCATCACCTCCCCCTCTCTCCTCCCTCTCCCTGGGGGCCATAATAGGTGGTGATCTTTCTTAAAGGTGGGCACTGAGACAGACCCCCATATAGCCTTATGACAGTCCCACACCACCCACGTGTCATCTTTAAAAGGTGGATGAGGCTAGTGCTCAACGTCTAGCCCTCGCTCCTTGGTCAGACAGACACAGGCTGAGAGATATTCTAATTTAGATGTTGATATTATTGTTAGTTATAAATATATAAATAAATATATATATATATATATTTATATATTATTGTTAATATATATATATATATATTTAATGGCCGGAAGAAAAAGTTGCCAGGTGATTGGCGGTGTTGCTACTACGCTGGTCGCCATTTTGTATCCGAGTCGATCAGCTGACCCGCGGCCCGAGTGTTTACAAACAGCATGACGCAGCATAAACCACCGCATGCTTACACCTCACAGGTTCACACACACACACACACACACACACACACACACACACACACACACACACACACACACACACACACACACACACACACACACACACACACAAATTGTGGGGAATTGACAGGGTGGACAAAGACAAACTCTTCAGCACGGGTGGGACACGAACAAGGGGACACAGGTGGAAACTTAGTACCCAGATGAGCCACAGAGACGTTAGAAAGAATTTTTTCAGTGTCAGAGTAGTTAATAAATGGAATGCACTAGGAAGTGATGTGGTGGAGGCTGACTCCATACACAGTTTCAAGTGTAGATATGATAGAGCCCAGTAGGCTCAGGAATCTGTACACCAGTTGATTGACAGTTGAGAGGCAGGACCAAAGAGCCAAAGCTCAACCCCCGCAAGCACAATTAGGTGAGAACAATTAGGTGAGTACACACTGGAGTACCTTTGGTTAAGAAGCTCCATGAACCACTCAGGCCAGCCCTCACTAACCATACACTCAGGCCAGCCCTCACTAACCATACACTCAGGCCAGCCCTCACTAACCATACACTAAGACCAGCCCTCACTAACCATACACTCAGGCCAGCCCTCACTAACCATACACTAAGACCAGCCCTCACTAACCATACACTCAGGCCAGCCCTCACTAACCATACACTCAGGCCTGCCCTCACTAACCATACACTCAGACCAGCCCTCACTAACCATACACTCAGACCAGCCCTCACTAACCATACACTCAGACCAGCCCTCACTAACCATACACTCAGGGCAGCCCTCACTAACCATACACTCAGACCAACCCTCACTAACCATACACTCAGACCAGCCCTCACTAACCACACACTCAGACCAGCCCTCACTAACCATACACTCAGGCCAGCCCTCACTAACCATACACACAGGCCAGCCCTCACTAACCATACACACAGACCAGCCCTCACTAACCATACACTCAGGCCAGCCCTCACTAACCATACACTCAGGCCAGCCCTCACTAACCATACACACAGACCAGCCCTCACTAACCATACACACAGACCAGCCCTCACTAACCACACACTCAGGCAGGTCAGTACCTGATATCAGTGCTAATAATAATACTAGCTGTAACAACGAGGAGTCGCTGTTAATCCTGGGGAAAGTATCATTGTTTGTAAACAATGAACTGTTTAGTTTTTACCCGTGAAATGTTGCACAGTTTGTTTATTTTGACGCTAGTTTTAACGCGCCTACCGCGAACACCCCCTCCCCACACCACAGCTACCCCCCACACCACAGTGACCCCCCACACCACAGCTACCCCCCACACCACAGCTACCCCCCACACCACAGTGACCCTCCACACCGGAAGGGTCGCTGGGGTGTGGGGGTCGAGGCACTGTGTGAGGGGCGAGGCACTGTGTGAGGGTCGAGGCACTGTGTGAGGGGCGAGGCACTGTGTGAGGGTCGAGGCACTGTGTGAGGGGCGAGGCACTGTGAGGGTCGAGGCACTGTGTGAGGGTCGAGGCACTGTGTGGGGGTCGAGGCACTGTGTGAGGGTCGAGGCACTGTGTGAGGGGCGAGGCACTGTGTGAGGGTCGAGGCACTGTGTGAGGGTCGAGGCACTGTGTGAGGGTCGAGGCACTGTGTGAGGGTCGAGGCACTGTGTGAGGGTCGAGGCACTGTGTGAGGGTCGAGGCACTGTGTGAGGGTCGAGGCACTGTGAGGGTCGAGGCACTGTGAGGGTCGAGGCACTGTGTGGGGGTCGAGGCACTGTGTGAGGGTCGAGGCACTGTGTGGGGGTCGAGGCACTGTGTGGGGGTCGAGGCACTGTGTTGGGGTCGAGGCTCTGTGTGGGGGTCGAGGCACTGTGTGAGGGTCGAGGCACTGTGTGAGGGGCGAGGCACTGTGAGGGTCGAGGCACTGTGAGGGTCGAGGCACTGTGTGAGGGTCGAGGCACTGTGAGGGTCGAGGCACTGTGAGGGTCGAGGCACTGTGTGAGGGTCGAGGCACTGTGAGGGTCGAGGCACTGTGAGGGTCGAGGCACTGTGTGAGGGTCGAGGCACTGTGAGGGTCGAGGCACTGTGAGGGTCGAGGCACTGTGTGGGGGTCGAGGCACTGTGTGGGGGTCGAGGCACTGTGAGGGTCGAGGCACTGTGAGGGTCGAGGCACTGTGTGGGGGTCGAGGCACTGTGAGGGTCGAGGCACTGTGAGGGTCGAGGCACTGTGTGGGGGTCGAGGCACTGTGTGAGGGTCGAGGCACTGTGTGAGGGTCGAGGCACTGTGTGAGGGTCGAGGCACTGTGTGAGGGTCGAGGCACTGTGTGGGGGTCGAGGCACTGTGTGGGGGTCGAGGCACTGTGTGGGGGTCGAGGCACTGTGTGAGGGTCGAGGCACTGTGAGGGGCGAGGCACTGTGTGAGGGCTAAGGCACTGTGTGAGGGCCAAGGCACTGTGTGAGGGCCAAGGCACTGTG
>NC_091171.1:49313177-49325840 GCF_040958095.1 Procambarus clarkii
TCAGACCACCACCCCTAACCTCAGACAACCACCCCTAACCTCAGACCACCACCCCTAACCTCAGACCACCACCCCTAACCTTAGACCACCACCCCTAACCTCAGACCACCACCCCTAACCTCAGACCACCCCTAACCTCAGACCACCACCCCTAACCTCAGACCACCACCCCTAACCTCAGACCACCACCCCTAACCTCAGACCACCCCTAACCTCAGACCACCCCTAACCTCAGACCACCCCTAACCTCAGACCACCCCTAACCTCAGACCACCCCTAACCTCAGACCACCACCCCTAACCTCAGACCACCCCTAACCTCAGACCACCACCCCTAACCTCAGACCACCACCCCTAACCTCAGACCACCACCCCTAACCTCAGACCACCCCTAACCTCAGACCACCCCTAACCTCAGACCACCCCTAACCTCAGACCACCCCTAACCTCAGACCACCACCCCTAACCTCAGACCACCCCTAACCTCAGACCACCACCCCTAACCTCAGACCACCACCCCTAACCTCAGACCACCACCCCTAACCTCAGACCACCCCTAACCTCAGACCACCCCTAACCTCAGACCACCCCTAACCTCAGACCACCACCCCTAACCTCAGACCACCCCTAACCTCAGACCACCCCTAACCTCAGACCACCCCTAACCTCAGACCACCCCTAACCTCAGACCACCACCCCTAACCTCAGACCACCACCCCTAACCTCAGACCACCCCTAACCTCAGACCACCCCTAACCTCAGACCACCACCCCTAACCTCAGACCACCCCTAACCTCAGACCACCACTCCTAACCTCAGACCACCACCCCTAACCTCAGACCATCCCTAACCTCAGACCACCTGCCGTACACCTGTTCACTTGTCACAGTGTTCCTCTAATGACTCATTATGACAATTAGTGGCGCCAGGTGAGAGTGCCAAGGGTGGCACTGTGAGTGTGGTGGTGCAAGTGTAGGGAGGAGCGAAGGAGGAGAGTTAAGACACAAGAGGCCACAGGGAACACCTTGCAACACTCCCAACACTATCAACACAACCCGGAATTGTTACAATGTTCATCTCCCCCTCCCCCCCCCCCTGGGTTATCGGGCACCAAATGGAGGGAGGGAGGGAGAGAGAGAGAGAGAGAGAGAGAGAGAGAGAGAGAGAGAGAGAGAGAGAGAGAGAGAGAGAGAGAGAGAGAGAGAGAGAGAGAGAGAGAGAGAGAGAGAGAGAGAGAGAGGGGGGGGGGGGGGTCAATGAGGATGATGGTTGGCGCCACTTATCAAAAGACGTGACTTTTGAGGAGTTGTTCATAGAAGTAGTTACGTGGGAGTAGTTGTTGTTACGTGGGAGTAGTTGTTGTTACGTGGGAGTAGTTGTTGTTACGTGGGAGTAGTTGTTGTTACCTGGGAGTAGTTGTTGTTACGTGGGAGTAGTTGTTGTTACGTGGGAGTAGTTGTTGTTACGTGGGAGTAGTTGTTGTTACGTGGGAGTAGTTGTTGTTACGTGGGAGTAGTTGTTGTTACGTGGTTGCTTCACAGGTGTAATGAAGGGTAAAGAGTGTGTGGTGGAGTCGCTGATCTACAACCCCCCCCCCCCTGAAAACTACAGAATCCCCAGGTGAGAGTTTAGCCGTCGAGGGTCGACACTGGCACCGTCGAGGGTCGACACTGGCACCGTCGAGGGTCGACACTAGCACCGTCGAGGGTCGACACTGGCACCGTCGAGGGTCGACACTGGCACCGTCGAGGGCCGACACTGGCACCGTCGAGGGTCGACACTGACACCGTCGAGGATCGACACTGGCACCGTCGAGGGTCGACACTGGCACCGTCGAGGGTCGACACTGGCACCGTCGAGGGTCGACACTGGCACCGTGGAGGGTCGACACTGGCACCGTCGAGGGCCGACACTGGCACCGTCGGGGGCCGACACTGGCACCGTCGAGGGCCGACACTGGCACCGTCGAGGGCCGACACTGGCACCGTCGAGGGCCGACACTGGCACCGTCGAGGGCCGACACCGGCACCGTCGAGGGTCGACACTGGCACCGTCGAGGGCCGACACTGGCACCGTCGAGGGCCGACACTGGCACCGTCGAGGGCCGACACTGGCACCGTCGGGGGCCGACACCGGCACCGTCGAGGGTCGACACTGAACCCCACCCACTGAACCCCACTGAACACTGAACGACACTGAACCCCACCGTGGAGGGTCGACACTGGCACCGTCGAGGGCCGACACTGGCACCGTCGGGGGCCGACACTGGCACCGTCGAGGGCCGACACTGGCACCGTCGAGGGCCGACACTGGCACCGTCCTGGAGACAACACAACCACCCCAGTACCCGACAACTAAGCTGTGAATGATGCCAACGTCACTGGTAGTAGAAACGATGGAGCGACCGGAAGGAGTGCAAACATGGAGAGCAGAGTTTGTAGAGGCAAGCGAGAGGAACTTCCTGATCCCAAATGTTTTAAAGAACAAGAAAAACACGCAAAATAACCCAGCAAGAAACTTAAATTTTAATGAGAATTACTTAGTTATATATATATATATATATATATATATATATATATATATATATATATATATATATATATATATATATATATATATATATATATATATATATATATATGCAGGTGACCATGTTGTCTCAAAGTCCGATGACTGTGCATCGGTCAGGCCGACCCCGCTCAGGATGACCTGAGCGGGGTCGGCCTGGGAGGGGTGGCCGGGGAGCACCTCAACAGGTGGTGGGGCCGGCACCACTAGCCAACACTGGGAGGGTTTTAACTAATGTTTACACTCTGTAAGAACCATGAACCCCTCCCCACCCCTCCACCTGAACCCCACCCCTCCACCTGAACCCCACCCCTCCACCTGAACCCCACCCTTCCACCTGAACCCCACCCCTCCACCTGAACCCCACCCTTCCACCTGAACCCCACCCCTCCACTTGAACCCCACCCTTCCACCTGAACCCCAGCCTTCCACCTGAACCCCACCCTTCCCCCTGAACCCCACCCTTCCCCCTGAACCACACCCTACCCCTCTCCCTGAACCCCACCCTTCCCCCTGAACCACACCCTACCCCTCTCCCTGAACCCCACCCCTGGCCGTGCCCCGGGTGACAGACAGCCCCCCGCGCCACACCCGACCCCCCCCCACTAAGGGCCGGCCCGGCGCGGAGTAATTACAAGTAGTCCCGTAGACCTGATTTCCCTAGTGACGCCCTGATTCACTCTCTCTCACTTCAAACTTTCTCTCCCACTCTCAACTTTCCCACACACTCTCTCTCTCTCTCGCTCTCTATCACACTCTCACTCTCACTGTCTCTCTCTTTCTCTCTCTCTCTCTCTCTCGCTTTATCACACTCTCACTCTCACTCTCTCTCTCTCTCTCTCTGTCTCTCTCTCTCTCTATCTCTCTCTCTCTCTCTCTCTCTCTCTCTCTCTCTCTCTCTCTCTCTCTCTCTCTCTCTCTCTCTCTCTCTCTCTCTCTCTGTCTCTCACTCTATCACAGAGTACAAGCTCTACCTCTCCCTTATATGATGCACAATCGTTCATTCTCATCTAGAGAAAGCAGTCATCTCCTGGACCCCCTGCCCCTTCCCCCCCCCCCTCCCACGTGATCCACCAGACTGTTGGACACTGTAGAGAGACAGGCAAGAAGGTCCATCTCTAGTCTTGACCAAGGGGGCGCCTGACAGCTGAGTAGACAGCGCTTCGGATTCGTAGTCCTGAGGTTCAGGGTTCGATCCCCGGTGGAGGCGGAGACAAATGGGCAAAATGTTTCTTTCACCCTGATGCCTCTGTTACCTAGGAGTAAATAGGTACCTGGTGGGAGTTAGACAGCTGCTACGGGCTGTTTCCTGGGGGCGGAGGCCTGGTCGAGGACCGGGCCGCTGGGACACTAAGCCCGGAAATCATCTCAAGAGAACCTCAAGAGGAGAGAGAGAGAGAGAGAGAGAGAGAGAGAGAGAGAGAGAGAGAGAGAGAGAGAGAGAGAGAGAGAGAGAGAGAGAGAGAGAGAGAGAGAGAGAGAGAGAGAGAGAGTCCCCCATTAATCCTCTCCTTCAGCGCTAATATAATCCTCAGAATAACACGCTCGGTCTTGTCGCGCTATATAAACACGACGTCACCCCCCCAGAGAGGACCGTCACCCCCCCAGAGAGGACCGTCACCCCCCCAGAGAGGACCGTCACCCCCCCAGAGAGGATCGTCACCCCCCCCCAGAGAGGACCGTCACCCCCCCCAGAGAGGACCGTCACTCCCCCCAGAGAGGACCGACACTCCCCCCAGACAGGACCGACACTCCCCCCAGAGAGGACCGACACTCCCCCCAGAGAGGACCGACACTCCCCCCAGAGAGGACCGACACTCCCCCAGAGAGGACCGTCACTCCCCCAGAGAGGACCGTCACTCCCCCAGAGAGGACCGTCACTCCCTCAGAGAGGACCGTCACTCCCCCAGAGAGGACCGTCACTCCCCCAGAGAGGACCGTCATCCCCCAGAGAGGACCGTCATCCCCCAGAGAGGACCGTCACTCCCCCAGAGAGGACCGTCACTCCCCCAGAGAGGACCGTCACTCCCTCAGAGAAGAACGTCATCCCCCAAAGCGTGTCCAGCGTAGGATGACAAAGTTCATCCCGCAAATTAGAAACCTGTCATATGAAGAAAGATTGACAAAGCTTAAATTACATTCTCTAGTAAGGCGAAGAGTTAGGGATGACACGATAGTGGTGTACAAGTGGAAGAATGAGCATAACATAAGGAATATTAATAAGGTATTAAAAGTATCAACACAAGACAGAACACGAAAAAATGGGTATAAATTGGATAAGTTTAGATTTAGGAAAGATCTGGGTAAATACTGGTTTGGTAACAGGGTTGTTGATTTGTGGAACCAATTACCGCGTAACGTTGTGAAGGTGGAGGGTCCCTCGATTGTTTCAAGCGTGGGTTGGACATGTTTATGAGTGGGATTGGGTGGTTATAGATAGGAGCTGCCTCGTATGGGCCAACAGGCCTTCTGCAGTTACCTTTGTTCTTATGTTCTCATTACAACCACAGAGAGAAGCGTCACCCCCAGAGAGGAAAGACTCCCCCCACCCACCATCCACAAGAGATGGAGGGGGCCGTATAGTGAGGGGCGGCGCCCCCCCCCCACGGGCTCAGGGAGGGGCCTGGCCCAATAAGAGAGAGGAGGCGTGGTGTCTTAGCTAGTGACAGCGGTGGTTCCCGGAGCCTTCTGTGGGCTGCCCTGATTTCCTGCCCTCTGTTGCCCTCTGTTGCTTTCTTTTGCCCTCTGTTTAAAGTTTTATTCCCCGTTGTCGGTGTCTGTTGTCTGTCTGTGCACGGTCCATGCCTGTTAGTGGTCTCTGGTGATGTGGGGGGGGGGGGGATAGGCTCCCTAAGGAGCGGTGTTTCCAAGTATCTGGAATTTAGGTCTGTTAAACAGGTTATTTTCTGCTACACAATTGAAAACTTCATTAATCTCATCTTGTACTTTGTCACTATCTCCTGCGGAAGTCATTCTCAAGCTGATCTGTGCGTCATCTGGGAAAGATGACACGAAGCTGTGATTTGTACTCACGACTGTATCTCATATGAGAAGAGGAGAGTACAGTGGTGCTAGGACTGTGCCCTGAGGTACAGTGGTGCTAGGACTGTGCCCTGAGGTACAGTGGTGCTAGGACTGTGCCCTGAGGTACAGTGGTGCAAGGACTGTGCCCTGAGGTATAGTGGTGCAAGGACTGTGCCCTGAGGTACAGTGGTGCAAGGACTGTGCCCTGAGGTACAGTGGTGCTAGGACTGTGCCCTGAGGTACAGTGGTGCTAGGACTGTGCCCTGAGGTACAGTGGTGCTAGGACTGTGCCCTGAGGTACAGTGGTGCAAGGACTGTGCCCTGAGGTACAGAGCTGTGCTGGGACTGTGCCCTGAGGTACAAAGCTGTGCTAGGACTGTGCCCTGAGGTACAGAGCTGTGCTAGGACTGTGCCCTGAGGTACAGAGCTGTGCTAGGACTGTGCCCTGAGGTACAGAGCTGAGCTAGGACTGTGCCCTGAGGTACAGAGCTGTGCTAGGACTGTGCCCTGAGGTACAAAGCTGTGCTAGGACTGTGCCCTGAGGTACAAAGCTGTGCTAGGACTGTGCCCTGAGGTACAGAGCTGTGCTAGGACTGTGCCCTGAGGTACAGAGCTGTGCTAGGACTGTGCCCTGAGGTACAGAGCTGTGCTAGGACTGTGCCCTGAGGTACAGAGCTGTGCTAGGACTGTGCCCTGAGGTACAGAGCTGTGCTAGGACTGTGCCCTGAGGTACAGAGCTGTGCTAGGACTGTGCCCTGAGGTACAGAGCTGAGCTAGGACTGTGCCCTGAGGTACAGAGCTGTGCTAGGACTGTGCCCTGAGGTACAGAGCTGAGCTAGGACTGTGCCCTGAGGTACAGAGCTGTGCTAGGACTGTGCCCTGAGGTACAAAGCTGTGCTAGGACTGTGCCCTGAGGTACAGTGGTGCTAGGACTGTGCCCTGAGGTACAAAGCTGTGCTAGGACTGTGCCCTGAGGTACAGTGGTGCTAGGACTGTGCCCTGAGGTACAAAGCTGTGCTAGGACTGTGCCCTGAGGTACAAAGCTGTGCTAGGACTGTGCCCTGAGGTACAGTGGTGCTAGGACTGTGCCCTGAGGTACAAAGCTGTGCTAGGACTGTGCCCTGAGGTACAAAACTGTGCTAGGACTGTGCCCTGAGGTACAGTGGTGCTAGGACTGTGCCCTGAGGTACAAAGCTGTGCTAGGACTGTGCCCTGAGGTACAAAGCTGTGCTAGGACTGTGCCTTGAGGTACAAAGCTGTGCTAGGACTGTGCCCTGAGGTACAAAGCTGTGCTAGGACTGTGCCCTGAGGTACAGAGCTGTGCTAGGACTCTGAGTAAATCCAGTTTGATCTGCTGGGTGAAGATCATTGTTTCCCATACAGTGGAGATTGGAAGATTGATCAGAGAATCCAAACATAAACAAACTTTTATTATGTGTGATGTTAGTGCGTCCGGTGGGCCCCCTGCCCTGGTGTGTGTGTGGGGGGGCGCTAGCTCCTGGCTCCTGCCTCAGCCCGGTTATTTGTCAATCAAAGAGTTTTTTTATGTCCTCTCATCTGTTTCTCCGTAAACCTGCAGGCCTACCCCCCCCCCCTTCCTCCGTGTCTCCTGTCCCTTTCTTCCCTCCCCTCCCTGTCCCCCCCCTGGTCCTTCCCCTCCCTCTCCCCGCCCCCCCCTCCCCGCCCCCTCCTCAGTCTCTCCCCATCAACAAACAACGGCCAACAAATTTTCACATTGAGCTTCAGCTTTTGCAACTTGGATAATGGTACACTTAAGGTCGTATTGATGAAGTTAGGGTTAGAGAGGGAGGGGGGGAGGGGGAGGAGGGGGGGGGCGGCGGCGGAACTTATCAAACAATGTAACTAATTACTCTCCTGAGTTGCTTACTATAAACAAAGATGCACTTTAACTTACAAGAAGAAGTCCGACCACGCCTTCCTCTCTCTCTCTCTCTCTCCTTCTCGAATTGCCTTTACCTACCCTCCCCCCCCCCATCCCTCTCTCCTTCCTCTCTCTCTCTCTCTCTCTCTCTCTCTCTGGGGAGGTGGGAGGGAGAGAGAGGGACGGGGGGGGGGGGGGAGAGTATTCCCGTCGTCAACTGTCTATGCGTATGGCTAGCTGCTTCTGTCTGATTTTAGGACTCTTTATGCATCAGTCTCCCCTCATCTGCCCCCCCTCCCTCCCTCCCTCCCTCCCTCCTGTTTACCTTCCTGATAGTTGGAGAGTGTAGGTAATGAGGTTGTTAAGGAGCCGTGATGACACCACTGAGTGCCACGGGTGCCCGGCGCCAGGTGTGGGCACCCCGCTCCTCACCTCACACTCTTATGTTGCCAGTAATTGTAATGGAAATTGATCTTATCGCGTCTATGTTGAATTAATGAGGTCGTGTGTGTGGGGGGGCGGGTCGTGTGTGTGTGTGTGGGGGAGGGGGGGGGTCGTGTGTGTGGGGGGGGGTCGTGTGTGTGGGGGGGGGTCGTGTGTGTGTGGGGGGGTCGTGTGTGTGTGGGGGTGGGGTCGTGTGTGTGTGTGGGGGGTCGTGTGTGTGGGGGGGGGAGGGCCGTAGATGAGTATCTCCGAGGCCCTCCACAACAGACTCGAGGATCACACAGTATCTGAGACAAGTTCGTGGAGGGAGTGTTGCATCAGCTTGGTTGTGACGGTTATATGGGCCTGCAGAACGCTGCCACCAACAGTCTCACCGATCAAGTCGTCATCACAGAAGACCTGACCTGAGGCAAACCTGTAGGGCTAAAACGACTCTTAACTATCTGAAGGTTTCCTACCTTAAGGCTACCTAAAGGCTACCTTAAGGCTACCTTAAGGCTGTGAGAGGCGTTCACCCTGTGCCCCTCCCCCATCTCCCACCTTGAGACAATTAACTACAGATAAGATGATCTTGGGAGTGATGGGGTGTCAGAGTGGTGGCCAGTTCTCAACAGGTGTACCGTAACGAGTGCAAGAAAATTCAACCAATTAAGTGAAGCAGTTAAGACAAGTGGAGACGAGTACAGCTTGTGCCTCATCGGAAGACAACGTCAACAATGCATCATCAAACTCATCACCGGCTCAAGTGATGAGGTGATTAAAATATTGATCAGTAATGCAATCACCCAAAAGGTTAAAGAGGTCACCGTTATCGAGTCACTATTTTGAGTTCTATAACTCACCCTCGCAGTTAACTCACTCTGACTCACTCACCTTAACACTATGGTTTACCACAAGTGAATATCTTGATATCTCAGCCGATATCTTGAGCACGCCTCAACCATGACATTATAACATTACTCGCTCAGTCTTCCTCTCTAGATATCCACAATGCTGTGACGATATCAAGGAGGTGGTTGTGCTTCTGGTTCCTGGGTGGTAATGCCTCTTGGCTCTCACAACAACATTGTACAACCGATTAACAATATCTCAGACTATTCTTGATGAGTGTATGTACATTATGTATGTATGTATGTATGTATGTATGTATGTATGTATGTATGTATGTATGTATGTATGTATGTATGTATGTATGTATGTATGTATATGATGATCAGACCACACACTAGAATGTGAAGGGACGACGACGTTTCGGTCCGTCCTGGACCATTCTCACAATTGACTTGAGAATGGTCCAGGACGGACCGAAACGTCGTCGTCCCTTCACCTTCTAGTGTGTGGTCTGGTCATCATACTTTAGCCGCGTTATTGTGACTCATCGCCTCCATATGTATGTATATATGTATGTATGTATAGATCATGTAGAGAGAGAGTGTACATGCATAACTTGTCACCTTGTCCCTAACAAGTACTATTCATACGTATGCAAATAAGTCAATTTAGTTGCATTAACGGTGACAGGTGAGGACTGTGACGGTTGCAACATCTTAAACCTGAGAGTCTAAACCAGTCTATCTCTTAATTCCCGATCCCAGGTGTCTGGAAACTCTTAATTATTATTACATCTCAAATATATTACAGGTAAGGCAAGTTACACAAACTGACAAATATGACAAATCATTCATAATACAGTCGTGTGTATGCATGTCACTCATCATTAGGTTCTTCTACTGCGTAACATATTTCCATACTAGGCTCTCTCTAACAATTTACTCTCAGATCAATAGGCTTCAGAGATCTTAACCTGCAACAATTTAATTCACCATTAGCAACATGGTACGATAATCAAGGTAAGCTATGCATCGGGAGATATAAAAAACGGAATCTCCAGCCCAAGTCCAGGATTATAGAAAACGCAAATTACAATTCAAGTTAGGTGGAGGCTCTCCCTCTCCCCAAGGGTCCTCGTAGCCTGGTGGATAGCGCGCAGGACTCGTGATTCTGTGGCGCGGGTTCGATTCCCGCACGAGGCAGAAACAAATGGGCAAAGTTTCTTTCACCCTGAATGCCCCTGTTACCTAGCAGTAAATAGGTACCTGGGAGTTAGTCAGCTGTCACGGGCTGCTTCCTGGGGGTGGAGGCCTGGTCGAGGACCGGGCCGCGGGGACACTAAAGCCCCGAAATCATCTCAAGATAACCTCAAGAACCTCATTCACCAGAGATGACGAGAGCATCCCGGAGGCTGAGGCGGGTCTCTGATCTTGGCCCCTTTAAGATTAATCTCCCACAACATGTATTCCCATCCTGCTTCTCAATAGGATTATTCTTTATTTCCTATAATTCTGTCACGCCTCCTGGGCGCATTAGGATTAATTTCGGCCAAGGGATTTTTAGATGAAGTGGATTACGAACTATTTCCTTCCGTGGCGAGTACGGGAACCGCAGCGTGTGAGGTTCTGAAGGTTCTCAATGACACAAGCACATTACCGAGTGGAATTGGGCAGTTAGTGACAATCTGCACCACCTCTCTTCAAGCCAGCCAGTTGGCCGGTCTTGAAAGATAGGAAGGGTTAGTAACGCGTGTTTTTGTTGGGAGCTGGTGTGTGTGTGTGTGTGTGTGTGTGTGTGTGTGTGTGTGTGTGTGTGTGTGTGTGTGTGTGTGTGTCTCCTCTGACAGGTCCTGTTTGTCGAGCCAATTCAATTGTGTTCTTACAGCACTGACAGTTGCTTGTCAGTGTTCTCCGTCTGTGAGGTCCTTCTGTCCCGACCAACCCCCCCCCCCTGACTCCTGTTATTGTATAGTGTGGCTTGTGTACCATTCAATAGTGGCTGTGGGGGGTCGTATGTAGAGGGAGGGGGGTGTTACTGAGGGGGGGGGGGAGGATGCAACAGAAGCTGGTTGGGGGGGCGGTGGCCCCACATGTTGTTTTCCTTTGTGCTGCCACACCTAATTACTAAGACAGGTGTTGTCTAATTGAAAAATGAATAATGAATGTGTTGGCGAGTGAGGTCGCTCGGTGCCTCGTCTTGGGTTCCCCGCTCTCTGGCACTCACCCGGCACCTAGTGTGGCACTCCGGCACTCACCAGGCACCTAGCGTGGCATTTGGCAGTCACTCAGCAGCTAACTAGCATATACACTCAACAGTCAATATGCACTCAAGGAAACACTCTTTTATAATGCACTTCATGGGGACTTGAAATGCACTTAATAATGCTCTTAATAATTATGCACTCAGTATTATACTCACAATGCGGGCAAAGAGCATCCGAGTTGCATACAGTACATGATGTGAAGCTGCACTCTGCCAACATTCACTCTCGCCTTCACCATTATAGTCTTCACTCAGAGCGAACTCATCCCGTGCACTCAGCACAGAGTTCACCCGGTCTCAAGATTCACTAAGTAGGCTTGAATCTCCCACAACGTCGAGTGCATTCACTCGCATTTCATCTTTCACTCACCAGAAACCTTTTTCCACCACCACCAGCAACACCACACACACACCCTTATTCCCACTGTACCACCGCCCGTACCACCGCCTGTACCCCATCGTACCGGCCGTGCAAAGTAGTACCATCCGTCCCCGGCCGCCGTACCGCCACGCGGAGGACAGCAGCCACCGCCGACGGGCGGGATCTCCCGCCATTTATCACTCAAAATTACGGACCGAATTTTAAAAGTTTCATAATTAATGTCTCAGGTGGACCAGAGCGTCGTGTGGTTGGTGGTCCTGTCGGCCGGGCCTTGTTGGTCCGACTTCTGGAGAGGGGGGGGGGGGGGAGGGGGGGGGAGGGGGGGGACGACTCACAACGGCAGCAACAGGTGAGGGGGGATGACTCTCACAACGGTAGCAGCAACAGAGGGTTGTTTCGGGGTGATGAAAAGCTGGGTAATGAGTAATTGGTAAAGTTTACGATATTCAGAGCCGTTAACAGTTACTCACACGGGAGTCAACACGGAGCCGTTAACAGTTACTCACACGGGAGTCAACAGGGAGCCGTTAACCGTTACTCACAATGGAGTCAACAGGGAACCGTTAAGTCATTCGCACGAGATATAACAGGGAACTGTTAAGCGTTACTCGCACCCAACAATCCCAGAGGAGGGAGTGGGAAACCCACAACCAGCAATTCAGGAACCTCAGAGAAAGCTGTAACACCTCCCCCCCCCCAAGCCCAAACCCTCCCAACCCCCTACACAATGCCTACCATGCCACCCAAATCTTCCCTCCCCTTCACCCCAAGCACCTCCTGCTTCTCCATCCCCTGGTCTGGAATCCTGCCCCAAGCAGGCCTAAGCAAGATCTAAGCCTTCCATCCCCCCCCCCCATCCCATCTCCCTCCAAACCTGTCCTGTCCCTATTCCACAGGACAAACCTACCTAAACAGCCCTGCCCATTGAACAGCTTCCTTCACCAGTGGGAAGAGTATATGATAACGGACAGAGGAAAGTGAGCTTCAAGATAATGTACTCAAATGTTGATGGGATTACATATAAAGCAAGTGAACGCATTGCAAATGAGTGAACTGGACGGAAGGGCACATGAAAACCCGGATGTAATAGCACGCAGCCTGGTGTGTTCAGTAGAACTCCAGGTTGTGATCCTTATTACCACGACATGGCGTAGTCGCCAGAAGCGTGTGCGTGGGAACACCCGCTACACAGGTTCGAACCCTCATCTCGGCTCCTACGGATTGTCTCATTGATGCAGTCACGCTAGTGTGATTACTCTCTGTGAACCACT
>NC_091171.1:49326340-49393840 GCF_040958095.1 Procambarus clarkii
CAAATCCGCCACGCGACGCCAAATCCTCCAGAGCGAGACATGCCGGGCTAATCACGTCTAAACAAAAGTGTTTAAGTGTGGCCAAGTTTTTGGCCGCCAAAGTTTAGATGTTGAGCGTCCACTGATGAGCCTATGATAGCGCCAGTAATGGGTCGTGACGGGACGTGGTGGTCGACACACGCTGGGAGAAGTGACGTGGTGGTCGACACACGCTGGGAGAAGTGACGTGGTGGTTGACACACGCTGGGGGAAGTGACGTGGTGGTCGAAACACGCTGGGGGAAGTGACGTGGTGGTCGACACACGCTGGGGGAAGTGACGTGGCGGTCGACACACGCTGGGGGAAGTAACGTGGTGGTCGACACACGCTGGGGGAAGTGACGTGGCGGTCGACACACACTGGGGGAAGTGACGTGGTGGTCGACCCACGCTGGGGGAAGTGACGTGGAGGTCGACACACGCTGGGGGAAGTGACGTGGCAGTCGACACACGCTGGGGGAAGTGACGTGGCGGTCGACACACGCTGGGGGAAGTGACGTGGTGGTCGACACACGCTGGGGGAAGTGACGTGGCGGTCGACACACGCTGAGGGAAGTGACGTGGTGGTCGACACACGCTGGGGGAAGTGACGTGGCGGTCGACACACACTGGGGGAAGTGACGTGGCGGTCGACACACGCTGGGAGAAGTGACGTGGCGGTCGACACACGCTGGGGGAAGTGACGTGGCGGTCGACACACGCTGGGGGAAGTGACGTGGCGGTCGACACACGCTGGGGGAAGTGACGTGGCGGTCGACACACGCTGGGGGAAGTGACGTGTCGGTCGACACACGCTGGGGGAAGTGACGTGGCGGTCGACACACGCTGGGGGAAGTGACGTGGCGGTCGACACACGCTGGGGGAAGTGACGTGGTGGTCGACACACGCTGGGGGAAGTGACGTGGTGGTCGACACACACCGGGGGAAGTGACGTGGCGGTCGACACACGCTGGGGGAAGCGACGTGGGTGCCGACCAACTCTCCCCCAGCCATTACACTCTGATCGTCGTGTCCTTAGTTAAAGCTGGACCCCCTACACCCGCCTGCTTTGGTGGTGGTGTGGTGGTGTGTTGGTGTGGCGGTGTGGTGGTGGTGTGGTGGTGGTGTGGCGGTGTGGTGGTGGTGTGGTGGTGGTGTGTTGGTGGTGTGTTGGTGTGGCGGTGTGTTGGTGGTGTGTTGGTGTGGCGGTGTGGTGGTGGTGTGGTGGTGGTGTGTTGGTGGTGTGTTGGTGTGGCGGTGTGGTGGTGGTGTGGTGGTGGTGTGGTGTGGTGGTGGTGTGTTGGTTGTGGTGTGGTACCGTGCACGACACGGTACAATACACGGTACACATGTACACGACACGGTACAATACACGGTACACATGTACACGACACGGTACAATACACGGTGCACATGTACACGACACGGTACAATACACGGTACACATGTACACGACACGGTACAATACACGGTACACATGTACACGACACGGTACAATACACGGTACACATGTACACGACACGGTACAATACACGGTACACATGTACACGACACGGTACAATACACGGTACACATATACAAGACACGGTACAATACACGGTACACATGTACACGACACGGCACAATACACGGTACACATGTACACGACACGGTACAATACACGGTGCACATGTACACGACACGGTACAATACACGGTACACATGTACACGACACGGTACAATACACGGTACACATGTACACGACACGGTACAATACACGGTACACATGTACACGACACGGTACAATACACGGTACACATGTACACGACACGGTACAATACACGGTACACATGTACACGACACGGTACACGACACGGTACACATGTACACGACACGGTACAATACACGGTACACGACACGGTACACATGTACACGACACGGTACAATACACGGTACACATGTACACGACACGGTACAATACACGGTACACATGTACACGACACGGTACAATACACGGTACACATGTACACGACACGGTACAATACACGGTACACATGTACACGACACGGTACAATACACGGTACACATGTACACGACACGGTACGGTACACATGTACACGACACGGTACAATACACGGTACACATGTACACGACACGGTACAATACACGGTACACATGTACACGACACGGTACAATACACGGTACACATGTACACGACACGGTACAATACACGGTACACATGTACACGACACGGTACAATACACGGTACACATGTACACGACACGGTACAATACACGGTACACATGTACACGACACGGTACAATACACGGTACACATGTACACGACACGGTACGGTACACATGTACACGACACGGTACAATACACGGTACACATGTACACGACACGGTACAATACACGGTACACATGTACACGACACGGTACAATACACGGTACACATGTACACGACACGGTACAATACACGGTACACATGTACACGACACGGTACAATACACGGTACACATGTACACGACACGGTACAATACACGGTACACATGTACACGACACGGTACAATACACGGTACACGTAGCTAACAGGCAAAGAGAAGTTACGAGTTGACTGTCAACATAACTCCAAGCCAGCGGCCCCTCCCCCTCCCCTCCCCTCCCTTACACACACACACACACACACACACACACACACACACACACACACACACACACACACACACACACACACACACACACACACACACACACACACACACACACACACACACACACACACACACACACACACACACACACACACACACACACACACACACACACACACACACAGTCAAAGTTGAAGCCCCGATAGAAATGAGTAACCACAGTGTACTGACTTTTTGAGTACTTGATTTCCCTCTGATAACCTCTCCAAGGATGGGATCGGAGGGAAAAAGACTAAATTACCGAAGAGGAAAATATGACGAGATGAGGAACTTCCTCAGGGGAATACCATGGGAAACAGAACTTAGAGACAAGAATGTGCAGGTCATGATGGATTTTGTCACCCAGAAGTGCCAGGAAGCTGCAGACAGGTTTATCCCCGTCCAAAAGGAGAAAAACGAAAAACAACAGAAAAATCCATGGTTCAACCAGGAATGTAAGGTAGCGAAACAACTGAGTAAAAGAGCATGGAGAAATTACAGAAATATCAGAACACTGGAGAGCAGGGAGAGATACCAGAGGGCCAGAAATGAGTACATCAGAGTGAGGAGGGAAGCAGAGAGACAGTTTGAAAATGACATCGCTGAGTAAAGCTAAGACCCAACCAAAGCTGCTCCACAGCCACATCAGGAGGAAAACAGCAGTGAAGGAACAAGTGATGAAGCTGCGAAAAGGGGAGAACAGATACACAGAGAATGACAAGGAGGTGTGTGAAGAACTCAACAAGATATTCCAGGAGGTCTTCACAATAGAACAAGGAGAATCCCCTGCACTAAATGAGGAGGAGGCAAACCAAGCAACCTTGGAGGAATTTGATCTCACCAGTGATGAGGTCAAAAGGTGTCTGCTGGAGCTGGACGTGACAAAGGCTGTTGGGCCTGACAGAATCTCACCACGGAAACTAAAGGAAGGTGCAGAAGCACTAAGTGTGCCACTCTCTATGGTGTATAACAGGTCATTGGAAACAGGAGACTTACCAGAAAGTTGGAAGACAGCTAATGTAGTCCCAATATACAAGAAGGGTGACAGACAAGAGGCACTGAACTACAGGCCAGTTTCCCTAACTTGTATACCATGCAAGGTGATGGAGAAGATCGTGAGGAAAAGGCTCGTAGAGCATCTGGAGGGAAATAGCTTTGTAACGCACCACCAGCATGGGTTCAGGGATGGTAAATCGTGCCTCACTGGTTTAATAGCCAGGCCTATGACCAGGCAACAAAAATTAGGCAGGAAAGAGAAAGGTGGGCAGACTGCATTTTTCTGGACTGCCAGAAAGCCTTTGACACAGTACCCCATAAAAGGCTGTTAAAAAAATTTGAGCAACAGGCAGGAATAAAAGGTAAGGTGCTCCAGTAGATAACGGAGTACTTAAGCAACAGCGAGTAACGGTGAGGGGGGAGACATCAGAGTGGCGAGATGTCACCAGCGGAGTCCCACAAGGCTCAGTACTTGGACCTATCCTGTTTCCAATATATGTAAACGATCTTCCGATGGGTATAGACTCGTTCCTCTCAATGTTTGCTGATGATGCAAAAATTATGAGAAGAATCAAGACGGATGAAGATAGAGAATACAGGATGACCTGGACAAACTGGAGGAATGGTCTAGAAAATGGCTGCTAAAGTTCAACTCAGGAAAGTGTAAGGTAATGAAATTAGGCGAAGGTAGCAGGAGGCTGAACACAAGGTACCATCTGGGAGGTGAAATCCTGCAAGAGTCAAATAGAGAGAAAGATCTGGGGGTTGATATCACACCGAACCTGTCCCCAGAGGCTCACATCAAAAGAATAACATCAGCGGTGTATGCAAGACTCGCGAACATAAGAACTGCCTTCAAAAACTTGAGTATGGAATTCTTCAGAACCTTGTATACCTCATGTGTCAGGTCATGGCTCCAGGGACCCCAGGTCAGGCCACCAGGGGACCCCAGGTCAGGGGCACCAGGGGACCCCAGGTCAGGCCACCAAGGACCCCCAGATCAGGCCACCAGGGGACCCCAAATCAGGGCCACCAGGGGACCCCAGGTTAGGGCCACCAGGGGACCCCAGGTCAGGCCACCAGGGACCCCAGGTCAGGCCACCAGGGACCCCAGGTCAGGGGCACCAGGGGACCCCAGGTCAGGAGCACCAGGGGACCCCAGGTCAGGCCACCAGGGACCCCAGGTCAGGCCAGCAGGAGACCCCCAGGTCAGGCCACCAGAGACCCCCAGGTCAGGCCACTAGGGACCCCCGGGGTCAGGAGCACCAGGGACCCCCAGTCAGGCCACCAGGGGACCCCAGGTCAGGCCACCAGGGACCCCCGGGGTCAGGAGCACCAGGGTTTAAACCCGCCATTAAAATAGCGGGAACATTTAAATTTAGCCAATCAGAGACGAGTGGATACATCAACCAATCACAGGGAGTGAATCTGATCATCTACAGCCACTCCAACGGCTCCAGTGATCAGTGGCACATCAGACGCTGCAAGGGGAGGATGTGTTCCGTTGATGACCTCATCAATACCCTCTGTTTTTGACGTAAGGGAGCCAGGATGGGATGGGGCCAGGATGGGATGGGGGCCAGGATGGGATGGAGGCCAGGATGGGATGGGGGGCCAGGATGGGATGGGGGCCAGGATGGGATGGGGGCCAGGATGGGATGGGGGCCAGGATGGGATGGGATGGGGGCCAGGATGGGATGGGGCCAGGATGGGATGGGGGCCAGGATGGGATGGGGGCCAGGATGGGATGGGGCCAGGATGGGATGGGGGCCAGGATGGGATGGGGCCAGGATGGGATGGGGGCCAGGATGGGATGGGGGCCAGGATGGGATGGGGGCAGGGATGGGATAGTACCACTAAGATATAATAGCACAGGATAGACTTGCAACTATTTAAATCCATACCGGCCAGTGACGCTGGATTGTTATATATAGTGCTCCCCAGGGGGGTCGAACACCCCCAGGCGTGGAGCACCCCCAGGGGAGGGGGGTCGAGCACCCCCAGGGGAGGGGGGGTCGAACACCCCCAGGCGTGGAGCACCCCCAGGGGAGGGGGGTCGAGCACCCCCAGGGGATAGGTGTCGAGCACCCCCAGGGGAGGGTGTCGAGCACCCCCAGGGGAGGGGGGTCAAGCACCCCCAGGGAATGGGGGGTCGAGCACCCCCAGGGGAGGGGGGTCGAGCACCTCCAGGGGAGGGGGGTCGAGCACCCCCAGGGGAGGGGGGTCGAGCACCCCCAGGGGAGGGGGGTCGAGCACCCCCAGGGAAGGGGGGTCGAGCACCCCCAGGGGAGGGGGGTCGAGCACCCCCAGGGGATGGGTGTCGAGCACCCCCATGGGAGGGGGGTCGAGCACCCCCAGGGGATAGGTGTCGAGCACCCCCAGGGGAGGGTGTCGAGCACCCCCAGGGGAGGGGGGTCAAGCACCCCCAGGGAATGGGGGGGTCGAGCACCCCCAGGGGAGGGGGGTCGAGCACCCCCAGGGGAGGGGGGTCGAGCACCCCAAAGGGATGGGTGTCGAACACCCCCAGGGGAGGGGGGGTCGAGCACCCCCAGGGGAGGGGGGTCGAGCACCCCCAGGGGAGGGGGGGTCGAGCACCCCCAGGGGAGGGGGGTCGAGCACCCCCAGGGGAGGGGGGGTCGAGCACCCCCAGGGGAGGGGGGGTCGAGCACCCCCAGGGGAGGGGGGTCGAGCACCCCCAGGGAATGGGTGTCGATCACCCCCATGGGAGGGGGGGTCGAGCACCCCCAGGGGATGGGTGTCGAGCACCCCCAGGGAAGGGGGTGGGTCGAGCACCCCCAGGGAAGGGGGGGGGTCGAGCACCCCAAGGGGATGGGTGTCGAGCACCCCCAGGGGAGGGGGGGGTCGAGCACCCCCAGGGGAGGGGGGTCGAGCACCCCCAGGGGATGGGTGTCGAGCACCCCCAGGGGAGGGGGTGGTCGAGCACCCTCTTGGGAGGGGGGTCGAGCACCCCCAGGGGAGGGGGGTCGAGCACCCCCAGGGGAGGGGGGTCGAGCACCACCAGGGGAGGGGGGTCGAGCACCCCCATAAGTAACCTCACGCCAACAATGACTAATCACGACAATTTCGCGCCCCAAACATCTCTACTTTTGTGAAATTTAGTGGACAAGAAAATGAGAGAGCGCGCTGTCACGGGAGTATCCGGCCGCCGGCTCACTCGTCAAGCCGGATACCCGAACACATTGCCTACTCCTCAGTGGAAATTAGTCGTTATCCGGAAAAACTTGACCGAAGAAAGTTGACAATAACCAAAGCATTGAAAGGGTAGGGGGTGGGGGTAGGGGGTCACCTCTTCACTTAACCGTACTTATTCCTTATATCCGGCCGTCTTATATCCCATCCGGATATTCATTAACCCAAAGACTTGACTCGTACGTGTATAATACCAGTTACCAAGAAGCCTTGTGATTAAAATGTATTAAAAAATCTTAATTTTCCTGTACTCGACTACACGTCCCTGAAGGTCAACAGAGAGACACAGATGATACACGAGAGGGACACGTACGTGACACAGCAACGGACACACATGTGATACACAGACACACGCAGATCCATGTAATTCAGAACCATAGCCACAGACACACGCGGATCAAACGTTCTGTTACACAATTACTGCGTCATATACATCTACCTTGTGTTCTTTTCGGGGATCAATGTCCTCCCCGCGGCCCCGTCTCCTATAGGCCTCGTGGCTATAGCAGGTGCAGACACTTGGAGGCTCTTGTCTAAGTTATTCACTCAACCTAAATATAATTCACTGTGTATAATGTACTAATATAATTCACTGTGTATAATGTACTAATATAACTCGCAAATTCGAATAAATAAATAGACATTAACCAACCAGGAAATCAAAACAGATATAAACAGGAGCCTCAACGGGAGTCTGTTGCCTTGACGCGAGGCAACAACGGTAACGGCTACCCTTCGCCTTGATGCCTGACCCCCCCCCCCAGTGCCAGGTAACGGGGGAACAACGGCCAGGGTCGTTGTTCCCCTCCCCCCCCCAGTCAAACAGAAATAACGGAAATAACAAACATTGAGGAGCGTAGTGGAGCAGTCAATCCCTCCCTCTCCCCTCTCTCTCCCCTCTCCCTCTCTGAAGAGGGGGAAGGAGGGAGTCAACAGGGAGGGGAAATGTAACGGTAGTTGGACCTTGCTAGGTGGGAGGGGGTGAGCTTTGATGGGGGCGGGAAGACCCCTGGTAGATAGCCCCTGGGAGGGGACCTGTGGTGGCTTAACCAGGGTAAAGGTGGCTTAGCGGCTTAGGGGAGGGGCTGGCTTAGGGGAGGGGGCTGGTTTTGCCGTTTATGGAGAGGGAGAAGTGTTTATGGGAGGGGGGGCTGGATTAGGAGTTTATGGGAGGGGGAGCTCGCTTAGGAGTTTATGGGAGGGGGGCTGGCTTAGGAGTTTATGGGAGGGGGCTGGCTTATGAGTTTATGGGAGGGGGGCTGGCTTAGGAGTTTATGGGAGGGGGGCTGGCTTAGGAGTTTATGGGAGGGGGGCTGGCTTAGGAGTTTATGGGAGGGGGCTGGCTTAGGAGTTTATGGGAGGGGGGCTGGCTTAGGAGTTTATGGGAGGAGGGGCTGGCTTAGGAGTTTATGAGAGGGGGACTGGCTTAGGAGTTTATGGGAGGAGGGCTGGTTTAGGAGTTTATGGGAGGGGGGCTGGCTTAGGAGTTTATGGGAGGGGGGCTGACTTAGGAGTTTATGGGAGGGGGGCTGGTTTAGGAGTTTATGGGAGGAGGGCTGGCTTAGGAGTTTATGGGAGGGGGGCTGGCTTAGGAGTTTATGGGAGGGGGCTGGCTTAGGAGTTTATGGGAGGGGGGCTGGCTTAGGAGTTTATGGGAGGGGGATAGCTTAGGAGTTTATGGGAGGGGGGCTGGCTTAGGAGTTTATGGGAGGGGGGCTGGCTTAGCGAGCAAGGACACAATAGCACTCTGAGGAGGAATTAATTGTGAATTTAATTGCCAGTTGAAATCCACCTCCCTCCCCCTCTCTCTCCTTTCTCTCTCTCTCCTTTCTCTCTCACTCTCTCTTTCCCACCCTCTCCCTCCTCCTCACCACACGCCTCAGGTGCAGTAACGCCGCCACTCCCGACCTAAGGAAGCAAGCACCAACAGCCCATGAGGCCGGGAGACACCCGCTGCTCCAAAAACATTTGCATCAGAGATCTGTCCCCCTTGTATCAAGCATCGCGGGACGGTAAACACTGATAAAACACCGGGGGTCTTTTTCTCCCTGGCCCGACCTAAGACCTCCCCCCACCCCCTCCCACCCCCACCCCCTCCTTCTGTCCCCACACCCCCACCCCCCCTCCTTCTACGTGATCCTCCTCCTCCTCCCCCCCCCCTCACAATGGAGTCACCCAGCAGGAAAATCGCCATCTTGGACGTTCCATTTTTCATTTCCTTGCGTGGATGGCCGGGGGGGGGGGGGGTGACGGAGTGACGGGGGGGGGGGGAGGGTGAAGGGTTTGTTTAGCTCGCTTGCCAACACAAACATGCACACACACACACACACACACACACACACACACACACACACACACACACACACACACACACACACACACACACAGGGACACACACAGAGTTACGAGGGATGGGATATGAAGAGCATCTGAAGGAACTGAACCTTACGACACTAGAGAAAAGACGGGAGAGAGGAGATATGATAGGGACATATAAAATACTCAGGGGAATTGACAAAGTGGAAATAGATGAAATGTTCACACGTAATAATAACAGAACGAGGGGACATGGGTGGAAACTGGAAACTCAGATGAGTCACAGAGATGTTAGGAAGTTTTCTTTTAGCGTGAGAGTAGTGGAAAAATGGAATGCACTTGGGGAACAGGTTGTGGAAGCAAATACTATTCATACTTTTAAAACTAGGTATGATAGGGAAATGGGACAGGAGTCATTGCTGTAAACAACCGATAGCTGGACAGGCGGGATCCAAGAGTCAATGCTCGATCCTGCAAGCACATATAGGTGAGTACATATAGGTGAATACACACACACACACACACACACACACACACACACACACACACACACACACACACACACACACACACACACACACACACACACACACAGAATAACCATCTCGAGGAGATGGTTATACCGGGCTGTGAAGGGTTCAGAGACTACATCACAGGCACCATGACAATGGGAGGACCAACAGTAGCAGCAGCAGTAATATACAACCCTCCACCAAATGACAGAAGACCCAGTCAAGAGTATGACAACAACAACATGGCAGTTAACACTATCATTGAGAGGGCAGCCTCTGCTGCCTGTAGAAACCGATCCCATCTGCTCATCATGAGGGAATTCAATCACGGAAGGATAAACTGGGAAAACAACTAACCACATGGAGGTGAGGAAATATGGAGAGCCAAACTTTTTAAGTCAGCATGTCAAGGGTCCCACGAGAATGAGAGGCAATGGTGAACCAGCAAGACTCGACTTAGTATTCACTCTGAACGATTCAGACATAAGGGAAATCGGTCTTGAAGCCCCCGTGGGTATGAGTGATCACAGTGTACTGTTGTTTGAGTATCTGGTCGAAGAAGGGTTAATGTACTCAAGGAAGGGACTAGAAAGCAAGAGGCTGGCATTCCGGAAGGGAAACTATGAGGAGATGAGAAAATTCCTAACTGAAATAGCTTGGGAAACAGAGCTCAGAGGAAAGACGGTTCAAGATATGATGGACTACATCACACAAAAGTGTAAGGAGGCAGCAGACAAGTTCGTCACAGTCCAAAACGAAAAAAAATAAATGGAGATGAGAAACCCATGGTTTAATCAGAGTTGCAAGCTAGCAAAGCAGCTAAGTAAAAGGGCGTGGAGAAACTATAGGAACAACAGAACACTAGAGAGCAGAGAAAGATACCAAAGTGCCAGGAATGAATACGTCAGGATGAGAAGAAAGGTAGAGAGGCAATATGAAAATGACATAGCGAGCAAGGCAAAGACTCAACCCAAACTGCTGCATAGCACATCAGGAGGAAAACAACAGTGAAGGAACAGGTAATGAAACTGAGGATAGGGGCAGAACGATTCACTACAAATGACAAAGAAGTGTGCGAGGAACTCAATGAGAAATTCCAGGAGGTCTTCACCTCAGAGCAAGGAGAAATCCCAGAGATAAGAGGGAATATCAAACCAGACACCACTAGAGGAGTATGAGATTACCAGTGGGGAGGTGAGGAAGCTTCTGCTAGATTTGGACGTGACAAAGGCTATAGGCCCAGATTTAATCTCAGCATAGATTCCTTAGGAAGGAGCAGAAGCTCTGTGCCTGCCACTCTCCATAGTGTACAAGTATGGAGAGTGGCAGGCAAGTAGAGACAGTGGCAAGTATTTTTGGCAGATCACCTGTACAGGTAACAGGTGAACTGCCAAAAATTTGGAAGACGGCCCATGTAGTTCCGATATACAAGAAGGGTTATGGTAAAACCCTACAGTACGGTAGGGTTTTATTGTGATTATTAGGTAAGGTAAAAATGAGGACCTTAAACATAATACAGGGTACAAAACACAATCGAATCTGCCCATAGTAGGAAAACAGCATGTTAGGGATTTGGGAATAATGATGTCTGACGACCTAACGTTTAAGGAGCATAACCAAGCAAATATTGCGACAGCCACAAAAATGATAGGATGGATTACGAGAACTTTCAAGTCCAGGGATCCCATCACAATGGTTGTACTCTTCAAGTCACTTGTGTTGTCCCGTCTTGAGTACTGCTCAGTACTCACTTCCCCCTTCAGAGCAGGAGAGATTGCTGATCAAATCCATATGAGAGAAGTTATCAAATCCATATGAATTGTTGTGTATGGAAATAATATTTTTTAAGAGATTATATTTACTCCTTAAATTATTTCTTTAGAAATAATCTAGTATTAATTAGTATTTATGTTAATGAATATATAACGTTTAACACTAACATTAAAATGTGGGATTATTTTGAGATGCAAACATTGAACCCGCTAACAACACACACATCACAAACATTGAAGCACAACTCTTCACTCGCTAACAACACACTCATCACAAACATTGAAGCACAACTCTTCACTCGCTAACAACACACTCATCACAAACATTGAAGCACAACTCTTCACTCGCTAACAACACACTCATCACAAACATTGAAGCACAACTCTAAACTCGCTAACAACACACACATCACAAACATTGAAGCACAACTCTTCACTCGCTAACAACACACTCATCACAAACATTGAAGCACAACTCTTCACTCGCTAACAACACACACATCACAAACATTGAAGCACAACTCTTCACTCGCTAACAACACACTCATCACAAACATTGAAGCACAACTCTTCACTCGCTAACAACGCACTCATCACAAACATTGAAGCACAACTCTTCACTCGCTAACAACACACTCATCACAAACATTGAAGCACAACTCTTCACTCGCTAACAACGCACTCATCACAAACATTGAAGCACAACTCTTCACTCGCTAACAACACACTCATCACAAACATTGAAGCACAACTCTTCACTCGCTAACAACACACTCATCACAAACATTGAAGCACAACTCTTCACTCGCTAACAACACACTCATCACAAACATTGAAGCACAACTCTTCACTCGCTAACAACACACTCATCACAAACATTGAAGCACAACTCTTCACTCGCTAACAACACACTCATCACAAACATTGAAGCACAACTCTTCACTCGCTAACAACACACTCATCACAAACATTGAAGCACAACTCTTCACTCGCTAACAACACACTCATCACAAACATTGAAGCACAACTCTTCACTCGCTAACAACACACACATCACAAACATTGAAGCACAACTCTTCACTCGCTAACAACACACTCATCACAAACATTGAAGCACAACTCTTCACTCGCTAACAACACACTCATCACAAACATTGAAGCACAACTCTTCACTCGCTAACAACACACTCATCACAAACATTGAAGCACAACTCTTCACTCGCTAACAACACACTCATCACAAACATTGAAGCACAACTCTTCACTCGCTAACAACACACTCATCACAAACATTGAAGCACAACTCTTCACTCGCTAACAACACACTCATCACAAACATTGAAGCACAACTCTTCACTCGCTAACAACACACTCATCACAAACATTGAAGCACAACTCTTCACTCGCTAACAACACACTCATCACAAACAAAAGAAGCCTACAGGCAGTGAACAACTGAACTATGACTGAACCACTGAACAAATTCGTCCCAACACGATGCACGACCGAGTGGTATACTTGTACCCCTTGTATTACTTAATACATACGTATCAATTGTGTTTATTAGTCACATTTTTACCTCTGTATAAACTATACATCCCATTGTTAATGTAACGTCAACTTTATATTTTCATCAAAAAATTACTAAACGGCATTTTCATTGACCTACACAGCTGCCCATGGGTCTGTACCCGACGTACACAGCTGCCCATGGGGCTGTACCCGACCTACACAGCTGCCCATGGGGCTGTACCCGACGTACACAGCTGCCCATGGGTCTGTACCCGACGTACACAGCTGCCCATGGGTCTGTACCCGACCTACACAGCTGCCCATGGGCCTGTACCCGACCTACACAGCTGCCCATGGGTCTGTACCCAACCTACACAGCTGCCCATGAGCCTGTACCCGACTTACACAGCTGCCCATGGGGCTGTACCCGACCTACACAGCTGCCCATGGGGCTGTACCCGACCTACACAGCTGCCCACGGATCTGTACCCAAATTAGCTAAGCATCCCTATCGCTCTCTAGGGTACAAGTTACATGGTGCCCAATATGGTCCGTCAGTGTATAATAAACCTCTCCTCACCTTACTCAACCCAATACAACCTAACCCAACTTAGCCAAACCCAACCTAACTCCATTACAGTTTTGAGTTTGAAAAAAAAGAGCTTTTGTAAATTAAATAAAAAATAAAGCTGCAATCTATATCTGCCGCTGATTTGATAGACTTAATAAAATAGAAAGTTTTAAGTCACAATCATAGAAAATGTGTAATGGCCATAGGCCTAAAAGTGTGGGGGGGGGGGGGTTAAGGTGTTGCAACACTCGTGTAGATACACACCCGCAGCCTACACCGTCAAGGTGCGGGTGTGGCCGGGTGTGTGGGTCAGGTGTGTACGGGCCAGGTGTGTGGGTCAGGTGTGTACGGGCCAGCAGGCCACAGCTGCTCGACCCGTGAGCGGGTTGCCTCCTGTGGAAGGAGGCAACTCTCTGCTCTCTGGAGCAGAGAGTGCGTGCGCCTACGGCCTCGGGGCACCACTAATGTGCTCTCAAGAGTTGCTCTTAACACTTGCCGTCCATTACCAAGGTGGTGAGAGCGTTGTTAAGAAGCAGGTCGGGGCGCGGAGGTGGTTGGGCAGCCTCTAGGGTGATCCACTCGCCCAGGTGGTCATACACGCTGGCCAACTGATCGTTAATCCTGCCGCCAATCATCTCGTTTATCTCTGATAAAATCCAAATATTTACAGAGTTGCGATTGGACAGTCCGTCCTCACAATAGGCTGGTTAAAGCAGCGGCCATCCTCCCCACACGTATTCAACAATTTAAACATACTGTGTCTTAAACATTGGTTTGTTCTCATATTTAATTAATATTATATATAAAAAATCTATGTATAGTTAGGCATATGTTAGGTGTTTAGGTTCTGTTGGCGATTATTTGTCTTTGTAGTACGTGGGTGAAGCATTTACAGCATTGTGGTTCGAGCAAAAGTCGTCAGTGAAGCACTTGTTCCGGAAGTGTTCGAACGTCATCAGTTGTGAGTCGTGTGTAAACCGTTTTTCATTCATAAACAGCGGGGGGTTGGCGGGTGGATGGAATGGACTTTGGGGCCTTTGTTTATGAGGACGGGGTGATTTGTAAGCGACAAATGTTACGATTCAAAATGATTATGTATCAAATCTATGACAATTCTTCGCTCCTGTCGACTTCTACGCCTTAATAGTACCAGTGGTAGACTATTACTGCTACTGCTGCTGCTAGTGTGGCTAGTGGTAGACTATTACTGCTACTGCTGCTGCTGCTAGTGTGGCTAGTGGTAGACTATTACTGCTACTGCTGCTGCTAGTGTGGCTAGTGGTAGACTATTACTGCTACTGCTGCTGCTGCTGCTAGTGTGGCTAGTGGCAGACTATTACTGCTACTGCTGCTGCTGCTGCTAGTGTGGCTAGTGGTAGACTATTACTGCTACTGCTGCTGCTGCTAGTGTGGCTAGTGGTAGACTATTACTGCTACTACTGCTGCTGCTAGTGTGGCTAGTGGCAGACTATTACTACTGCTACTGCTACTGCTGCTGCTAGTGTGGCTAGTGGTAGACTATTACTGCTACTGCTGCTGCTGCTGCTAGTGTGGCTAGTGGCAGACTATTACTACTGCTACTGCTACTGCTGCTGCTAGTGTGGCTAGTGGTAGACTATTACTGCTACTGCTGCTGCTAGTGTGGCTAGTGGCAGACTATTACTACTGCTACTGCTACTGCTGCTGCTAGTGTGGCTAGTGGTAGACTATTACTGCTACTGCTGCTGCTAGTGTGGCTAGTGGTAGACTATTACTATCACTTCCTAGTCCTAGACGTTCTGCGGATTCAGAGGAATCCCAGGTTGTATAGCTGAAGCCATGTCGTGGTGGTTGAGGGGTTAAGGTGGGCGGTATAAGCACCATACACTGGTCCAGGGTTCCAGGGGTTAAGGTGGGCGGTATAAGCACCATACACTGGTCCAGGGTTCCAGGGGTTAAGGTGGGCGGTATAAGCACCATACACTGGTCCAGGGTTCCAGGGGTTAAGGTGGGCGGTATAAGCACCATACACTGGTCCAGGGTTCCAGGGGTTAAGGTGGGCGGTATAAGCACCATACACTGGTCCAGGGTTCCAGGGGTTAAGGTGGGCGGTATAAGCACCATACACTGGTCCAGGGTTCCAGGGGTTAAGGTGGGCGGTATAAGCACCATACACTGGTCCAGGGTTCCAGGGGTTAAGGTGGGCGGTATAAGCACCATACACTGGTCCAGGGTTCCAGGGGTTAAGGTGGGCGGTATAAGCACCATACACTGGTCCAGGGTTCCAGGGGTTAAGGTGGGCGGTATAAGCACCATACACTGGTCCAGGGTTCCAGGGGTTAAGGTGGGCGGTATAAGCACCATACACTGGTCCAGGGTTCCAGGGGTTAAGGTGGGCGGTATAAGCACCATACACTGGTCCAGGGTTCCAGGGGTTAAGGTGGGCGGTATAAGCACCATACACTGGTCCAGGGTTCCAGGGGTTAAGGTGGGCGGTATAAGCACCATACACTGGTCCAGGGTTCCAGGGGTTAAGGTGGGCGGTATAAGCACCATACACTGGTCCAGGGTTCCAGGGGTTAAGGTGGGCGGTATAAGCACCATACACTGGTCCAGGGTTCCAGGGGTTAAGGTGGGCGGTATAAGCACCATACACTGGTCCAGGGTTCCAGGGGTTAAGGTGGGCGGTATAAGCACCATACACTGGTCCAGGGTTCGAATGCCTTTTCTAATGTGTGTTGGTAATAAGTATACAAAGTAACAATGGTAGCGACAGTGACGTGTTGGTAATAAGTATATAAAGTAACAATGGTAGCGACAGTGACGTGTTGGTAATAAGTATATAAAGTAACAATGGTAGCGACAGTGACGTGTTAATAATAAGTATATAAAGTAACAATGGTAGCGACAGTGACGTGTTGGTAATAAGTATACAAAGTAACAATGGTAGCGACACTGACCAAAAATAAATGGGAAGAAAAAATCTCCGCCATTTTCAATAACGAATTAACAAATATATAGTTTTTTTGTTCCTTTATGTTGGGCGTCGAATATTTCAATCGTGTTTTAGTGTAAATGGTTACTGCGTCACTTTGTTTACGCTGTGTACATACATGTATCTTTGTGTATATGTATCTTTGTGTATATGTATCTTTATGTATCTGTATATTCCTCTCTCTCTCTCTCTCTCTCTCTCTCTCTCTCTCTCTCTCTCTCTCTCTCTCTCTCTCTCTCTCTCTCTCTCTCTCTCTCTCTCTCTCTCTCACACATACACATTGTGCGTGTGTGTGTTTGTGTGCGTGAGCGCGCCTCACGCACACATAGGGCCAGTAACCCCCTCTAGCGGCCATGCTGGCAACACCCACAAACAAATGAGAGTCGCTACAACAGCTGACTAAGCATAAACAAGTGGACAGGGCTGTGTGCGTGCGCGTGCGTGTGCGTGCATGTGCGTGTGCTCCATAATATTCCCGTATTTTCCCCCCACCATAAATTCTTCGTCATTCAAACCAAATTTTAGCGACTAAAGACCTTTTAACCCGCATTAAACAAATTTTTGATGACAAATAATATATATAGTTTTATATGTGTTTTGAGGGAGCCAGCGAGAGTCCTCATCAGACTCCATCACCCCAGAGAGCGACGGGTCAGATGCATTATTCAGGGTTTAATCAGCCTCGGATGGTGTTTAATTCTTTTGAGATTGATGGAATTGATAAAATGTGTCGACGTTCGAAGCGGGTATCTTTTATTATGCGGGGAAAAATGGGTTTAATAGTTGGCATTGAGCTTAGAGATCTTTGATCGTGTGAGTACAGTGAGGGGGGGGGGAGACCATTTGGTGAGTGAGGCGGGGTGTAGCGAGGCAGGGTGTAGTGAGGCAGGGCGGGGGTGTAGTGAGGCAGGGCGGGGGTGTAGTGAGGCAGGGCGGGGGTGTAGTGAGGCAGGGCGGGGGTGTAGTGAGGCAGGGCAGGGTGTAGTGAGGCAGGGCGGGGGTGTAGTGAGGCAGGGCAGGGTGTAGTGAGGCAGGGCGGGGGTGTAGTGAGGCAGGGCGGGGGTGTAGCGAAGCAGGGCGGGGGTGTAGCGAGGCAGGGCGGGGGTGTAGTGAGGCAGGGCGGGGGTGTAGCGAGGCAGGGCGGGGGTGTAGCGAGGCAGGGCGGGGGTGTAGTGAGGCAGGGCGGGGGTGTAGTGAGGCAGGGCGGGGGTGTAGTGAGGCAGGGCAGGGTGTAGTGAGGCAGGGCGGGGGTGTAGTGAGGCAGGGCGGGGGTGTAGTGAGGCAGGGCGGGGGTGTAGTGAGGCAGGGCGGGGGTGTAGCGAGGCAGGGCGGGGGTGTAGTGAGGCAGGGCGGGGGTGTAGTGAGGCAGGGCGGGGGTGTAGTGAGGCAGGGCGGGGGTGTAGTGAGGCAGGGCGGGGGTGTAGCGAGGCAGGGCGGGGGTGTAGTGAGGCAGGGCGGGGGTGTAGCGAGGCAGGGCGGGGGAGTAGCGAGGTAGGGCGGGGTGTAGCGAGGCAGGGCGGGGGTGTAGTGAGGCAGGGCGGGGGTGTAGCGAGGCAGGGCGGGGTGTAGCGAGGCAGGGCGGGGTGTAGCGAGGCAGGGCGGGGTGTAGCGAGGTAGGGCGGGGTGTAGCGAGGCAGGGCGGGGGTGTAGTGAGGCAGGGCAGGGGTGTAGTGAGGCAGGGTGGGGGTGTAGCGAGGCAGGGAGGGGGTGTAGTGAGGCAGGGCGGGGTGTAGTAAGGCAGGGCAGGGTGTAGTGAGGCAGAGCGGGGGTGTAGTGAGGCAGGGCGGGGGTGTAGTGAGGCAGAGCGGGGGTGTAGTGAGGCAGGGCGGGGTGTAGCGAGGCAGGGCGGGGGTGTAGTGAGGCAGGGCGGGGTGTAGCGAGGCAGGACAGGGCAGGGGGGTGTCACCATCACTACACTAACACACACTGGTACAGAGAGTTATGGTGAGGTGAGCACAGTACGGTGTGGATATTGTCTGTTGATGTGGCAGTAGATGTTGCCTAACTCTGATTAACTGTCACTGTGCCCGTCTGTCTTCCTCTCTCTCTCTCTCTCTCTCTCTCTCTCTCTCTCTCTCTCTCTCTCTGTCTCTCTCTCTCTCTCTCTCTCTCTCTGGCTCTCTCTCTGGCTCTCTCTCTGGCTCTCTCCCTGTCTCTCTCTCCCTGTCTCTCTCTCTCTCTCTCTCTCTCTCTCTCTCTCTCCTCTCTCTCTCTCTCTCTCTCTCTCTCTCTCTCTCTCTCTCTCTGGCTCTCTCTCTGGCTCTCTCTCTGGCTCTCTCTCTGGCTCTCTCTCTGGCTCTCTCCCTGTCTCTCTCCCTGTCTCTCTCTCTCTCTCTCTCTCTCTCTCTCTCTCTCTCTCTCTCTCTCTCTCTCTCTCTCTCTCTCTCTGGCTCTCTCTCTGGCTCTCTCCCTGTCTCTCTCTCTCTCTCTCTCTCTCTCTCTCTCTCTCTCTCTCTCTCTCTCTCTCTCTCTCTCTCTCTCTCTCTCTCTGGCTCTCTCTCTGGCTCTGTCTCTATCTCTCTCGCTCTCTCTCGCTCTGTCTCTCTCTCTCTCTCTCCCCCCCCCGTATACTCCAGTAAGCCCACCAACAGACTCAGACAATAACATAAATGCTCAAATATGCAACTTCTTACTAAGCGTCCGGGGAGGGGGGGTGGACAGGAAGGGGGTGGACGGGAAGGGGGTGGACAGGAAGAGGGTGGACAGGAAGGGGGTGGACAGGAAGGGGGTAGACAGGAAGGGGGTGGACAGGAAGGGGGTAGACAGGAAGGGGGTGGACAGGAAGGGGGTGGACGGGAAGGGGGTGGACAGGAAGGGGGTGGACAGGAAGGGGTGGACAGGAAGGGGGTAGACAGGAAGGGGGTAGACAGGAAGGGGGTGGACAGGAAGGGGGTAGACAGGAAGGGGGTGGACAGGAAGGGGGTAGACAGGAAGGGGGTAGACAGGAAGGGGGTAGACAGGAAGGGGTGGACAGGAAGGGGGTGGACAGGAAGGGGGTAGACAGGAAGGGGTGGACAGGAAGGGGGTGGACAGGAAGGGGTGGACAGGAAGGGGGTGGACAGGAAGGGGGTAGACAGGAAGGGGGTGGACAGGAAGGGGGTGGACAGGAAGGGGGTAGACAGGAAGGGGGTGGACAGAAAGGGGGTGGACAGGAAGGGGGTAGACAGGAAGGGGGTAGACAGGAAGGGGGTAGACAGGAAGGGGGTAGACAGGAAGGGGGTAGACAGGAAGGGGTGGACAGGAAGGGGGTGGACAGGAAGGGGGTAGACAGGAAGGGGGTAGACAGGAAGGGGGTAGACAGGAAGGGGTGGACAGGAAGGGGTGGACAGGAAGGGGGTAGACAGGAAGGGGTGGACAGGAAGGGGGTGGACAGGAATGGGGTAGACAGGAAGGGGTAGACAGGAAGGGGGTAGACAGGAAGGGGGTAGACAGGAAGGGGGTAGACAGGAAGGGGGTAGACAGGAAGGGGTAGACAGGAAGGGGGTAGACAGGAAGGGGGTGGACAGGAAGGGGTGGACAGGAAGGGGTGGACAGGAAGGGGTGGACAGGAAGGGAGTGGACAGGAAGGGGTGGACAGGAAGGGGGTGGACAGGAAGGGGGTAGACAAGAAGGGGGTGGACAGGAAGGGGTGGACAGGAAGGGTGGACAGGAAGGGGGTAGACAGGAAGGGGGTGGACAGGAAGGGGGTAGACAGGAAGGGGGTGGAGAGGAAGGGGTGGACAGGAAGGGGGTAGACAGGAAGGGGGTAGACAGGAAGGGGTGGACAGGAAGGGGTGGACAGGAAGGGGGTGGACAGGAAGGGGGTGGACAGGAAGGGGGTAGACAGGAAGGGGTGGACGGGAAGGGGGTAGACAGGAAGGGGGTAGACAGGAAGGGGGTAGACAGGAAGGGGGTGGACAGGAAGGGGTAGACAGGAAGGGGGTGGACAGGAAGGGGTAGACAGGAGGGGGTAGACAGGAAGGGGGTGGACAGGAAGGGGGTAGACAGGAAGGGGGTAGACAGGAAGGGGGTAGACAGGAAGGGGTGGACAGGAAGGGGGTGGACAGGAAGGGGGTAGACAGGAAGGGGGTGGACAGGAAGGGGTGGACAGGAAGGGGTGGACAGGAAGGGGTAGACAGGAAGGGGGTAGACAGGAAGGGGGTAGACAGGAAGGGGTAGACAGGAAGGGGGTAGACAGGAAGGGGTAGACAGGAAGGGGGTGGACAGGAAGGGGGTAGACAGGAAGGGGTAGACAGGAAGGGGGTAGACAGGAAGGGGGTAGACAGGAAGGGGTAGACAGGAAGGGGGTAGACAGGAAGGGGGTAGACAGGAAGGGGGTAGACAGGAAGGGGGTAGACAGGAAGGGGGTAGACAGGAAGGGGTGGACAGGAAGGGGGTAGACAGGAAGGGGGTGGACAGGAAGGGGGTAGACAGGAAGGGGGTGGACAGGAAGGGGGTGGACAGGAAGGGGGTGGACAGGAAGGGGGTGGACAGGAAGGGGGTAGACAGGAAGGGGTGGACAGGAAGGGGGTAGACAGGAAGGGGGTGGACAGGAAGGGGTGGACAGGAAGGGGTGGACAGGAAGGGGTGGACAGGAAGGGGGTGGACAGGAAGGGGGTAGACAGGAAGGGGTGGACAGGAAGGGGTGGACAGGAAGGGGTGGACAGTCTCACGTAGACAAAGGTAAAGACTTTTTTATTTCCCAAAATATATCAAATTTCCATAAAATCAAGTGGAAGTTGGCTCAGCTAGGGGCCCCCCTGGGAGCTGGCTTGGTGTAGGGGCCCCCCTGGGAGCTGGCTTGGTGTAGGGGCCCCCCTGGGAGCTGGCTTGGTGTAGGGGCCCCCCTGGGAGCTGGCTTGGTGTAGGGGCCCCTGGGAGCTGGCTTGGTGTAGGGGCCCCCCTGGGAGCTGGCTTGGTGTAGGGGCCCCCCTGGGAGCTGGCTTGGTGTAGGGGCCCCCCTGGGAGCTGGCTTGGTGTAGGGGCCCCCCTGGGAGCTGGCTTGGTGTAGGGGCCCCCCTGGGAGCTGGCTTGGTGTAGGGGCCCCCCTGGGAGCTGGCTTGGTGTAGGGGGCCCCCCTGGGAGCTGGCTTGGTGTAAGGGCCCCCCTGGGAGCTGGCTTGGTGTAGGGGGCCCCCCTGGGAGCTGGCTTGGTGTAGGGGCCCCTGGGAGCTGGCTTGGTGTAGGGGCCCCTGGGAGCTGGCTTGGTGTAGGGGCCCCCCTGGGAGCTGGCTTGGTGTAGGGGGCCCCCCTGGGAGCTGGCTTGGTGTAGGGGCCCCCCTGGGAGCTGGCTTGGTGTAGGGGCCCCCCTGGGAGCTGGCTTGGTGTAGGGGCCCCCCTGGGAGCTGGCTTGGTGTAGGGGCCCCCCTGGGAGCTGGCTTGGTGTAGGGGCCCCCCTGGGAGCTGGCTTGGTGTAGGGGCCCCCCTGGGAGCTGGCTTGGTGTAGGGGCCCCCCTGGGAGCTGGCTTGGTGTAGGGGCCCCCCTGGGAGCTGGCTTGGTGTAGGGGCCCCCCTGGGAGCTGGCATTGGTGTAGGGGCCCCTGGGAGCTGGCTTGGTGTAGGGGCCCCCTGGGAGCTGGCTTGGTGTAGGGGCCCCCCCTGGGAGCTGGCTTGGTGTAGGGGCCCCCCTGGGAGCTGGCTTGGTGTAGGGGCCCCCCTGGGAGCTGGCTTGGTGTAGGGGCCCCCCTGGGAGCTGGCTTGGTGTAGGGGCCCCCCTGGGAGCTGGCTTGGTGTAGGGGCCCCTGGGAGCTGGCTTGGTGTAGGGGCCCCCCTGGGAGCTGGCTTGGTGTAGGGGCCCCCCCTGGGAGCTGGCTTGGTGTAGGGGCCCCTGGGAGCTGGCTTGGTGTAGGGGCCCCTGGGAGCTGGCTTGGTGTAGGGGCCCCTGGGAGCTGGCTTGGTGTAGGGGCCCCTGGGAGCTGGCTTGGTGTAGGGCCCCCTGGGAGCTGGCTTGGTGTAGGGGCCCCCCTGGGAGCTGGCTTGGTGTAGGGGCCCCCCTGGGAGCTGGCTTGGTGTAGGGGCCCCCCTGGGAGCTGGCTTGGTGTAGGGCCCCCTGGGAGCTGGCTTGGTGTAGGGGCCCCTGGGAGCTGGCTTGGTGTAGGGGCCCCTGGAAGCTGGCTTGGTGTAGGGGCCCCTGGGAGCTGGCTTGGTGTAGGGGCCCCCCTGGGAGCTGGCTTGGTGTAGGGGCCCATGGGAGCTGGTTTGGTGTAGGGGCCCCTGGGAGCTGGCTTGGTGTAGGGCCCCCTGGGAGCTGGCTTGGTGTAAGGGCCCCCCTGGGAGCTGGCTTGGTGTAGGGCCCCCTGGGAGCTGGCTTGGTGTAAGGGCCCCCCTGGGAGCTGGCTTGGTGTAAGGGCCCCCCTGGGAGCTGGCTTGGTGTAGGGCCCCCTGGGAGCTGGCTTGGTGTAGGGGCCCCTGGGAGCTGGCTTGGTGTAGGGGCCCCTGGGAGCTGGCTTGGTGTAGGGGCCCCTGGGAGCTGGCTTGGTGTAGGGGCCCCCTGGGAGCTGGCTTGGTGTAGGGGCCCATGGGAGCTGGCTTGGTGTAGGGGCCCCTGGGAGCTGGCTTGGTGTAGGGCCCCCTGGGAGCTGGCTTGGTGTAAGGGCCCCCCTGGGAGCTGGCTTGGTGTAGGGGCCCCTGGGAGCTGGCTTGGTGTAGGGGCCCCTGGGAGCTGGCTTGGTGTAGGGGCCCCTGGGAGCTGGCTTGGTGTAGGGGGCCCTGGGAGCTGGCTTGGTGTAGGGGCCCCTGGGAGCTGGCTTGGTGTAGGGGCCCCTGGGAGCTGGCTTGGTGTAGGGGGCCCTGGGAGCTGGCTTGGTGTAGGGGCCCCTAGTTGGAAGCTGGCTTGGTGTAGGGGGCCCCTGGGAGCTGGCTTGGTGTAGGGGCCCCCCTGGGAGCTGGCTTGGTGTAGGGGCCCCTGGGAGCTGGCTTGGTGTAGGGGGCCCTGGGAGCTGGCTTGGTGTAGGGGCCCCTGGGAGCTGGCTTGGTGTAGGGGCCCCTGGGAGCTGGCTTGGTGTAGGGGCCCCCCTGGGAGCTGGCTTGGTGTAGGGGGCCCCTGGGAGCTGGCTTGGTGTAGCGCCCCCTGGGAGCTGGCTTGGTGTAGGGGGCCCCTGGGAGCTGGCTTGGTGTAGGGGGCCCCTGGGAGCTGGCTTGGTGTAGCGCCCCCTGGGAGCTGGCTTGGTGTAGGGGGCCCTGGGAGCTGGCTTGGTGTAGGGCCCCTGGGAGCTGGCTTGGTGTAGGGGGCCCTGGGAGCGGGTTGTGAATAACAGGCTGAGGTTACTGCCTCAGTACGACTAGGGACAAAATGTCAACAGGAGCAGCAAACTGTATGGCAACAGGAGAAGCGGGTGAGCAACAGAAGTAACTGCGTGGCAGTGAAAGCTGTAACAGACAGGATCAGCTGCACTATGATAACAGAGCAAGAGGACCATCACACTGTGATAACAGAGCAAGAGGAGCATCACACTGTGATAACAGAGCAAGAGGAGCATCACACTGTGATAACAGAGCAAGAGGACCATCACACTGTGATAACAGAGCAAGAGGAGCATCACACTGTGATAACAGAGCAAGAGGACCATCACACTATGATAACAGAGCAAGAGGAGCATCACACTGTGATAACAGAGCAAGAGGACCATCACACTATGATAACAGAGCAAGAGGACCATCACACTGTGATAACAGAGCAAGAGGACCATCACACTATGATAACAGAGCAAGAGGACCATCACACTATGATAACAGAGCAAGAGGAGCATCACACTGTGATAACAGAGCAAGAGGAGCATCACACTGTGATAACAGAGCAAGAGGAGCATCACACTGTGATAACAGAGCAAGAGGACCATCACACTGTGATAACAGAGCAAGAGGAGCATCACACTGTGATAACAGAGCAAGAGGAGCATCTACACTGTGATAACAGAACAAGAGGAGCATCACACTGTGATAACAGAACAAGAGGACCATCTACACTGTGATAACAGAACAAGAGGACCATCACACTGTGATAACAGAACAAGAGGAGCAGTTACGCTATGATAACAGAGCAAGAGGAGCATCACACTGTGATAACAGAGCAAGAGGAGCATCACACTGTGATAACAGAGCAAGAGGAGCATCACACTGTGATAACAGAGCAAGAGGACCATCACACTGTGATAACAGAACAAGAGGAGCATCACACTGTGATAACAGAGCAAGAGGACCATCACACTGTGATAACAGAGCAAGAGGAGCATCTACACTCTGATAACAGAGCAAGAGGAGCATCACACTGTGATAACAGAGCAAGAGGACCATCACACTGTGATAACAGAGCAAGAGGACCATCACACTGTGATAACAGAACAAGAGGAGCATCTACACTGTGATAACAGAGCAAGAGGAGCATCTACACTGTGATAACAGAGCAAGAGGACCATCACACTGTGATAACAGAGCAAGAGGAGTATCTACACTGTGATAACAGAACAAGAGGAGCATCACACTATGATAACAGAGCAAGAAGACCATCTACACTGTGATAACAGAACAAGAGGAGCATCTACACTGTGATAACAGAGCAAGAGGACCATCACACTGTGATAACAGAGCAAGAGGACCATCACACTGTGATAACAGAACAAGAGGAGCATCACACTGTGATAACAGAACAAGAGGAGCATCACACTGTGATAACAGAGCAAGAGGACCATCACACTGTGATAACAGAGCAAGAGGACCATCACACTGTGATAACAGAACAAGAGGACCATCACACTGTGATAACAGAGCAAGAGGACCATCACACTGTGATAACAGAACAAGAGGAGCATCACACTGTGATAACAGAGCAAGAGGACCATCACACTGTGATAACAGAACAAGAGGAGCAGTTACGCTATGATAACAGAGCAAGAGGACCATCACACTGTGATAACAGAACAAGAGGACCATCACACTGTGATAACAGAGCAAGAGGACCATCACACTGTGATAACAGAACAAGAGGACCATCACACTGTGATAACAGAACAAGAGGACCATCACACTGTGATAACAGAGCAAGAGGACCATCACACTGTGATAACAGAACAAGAGGACCATCACACTGTGATAACAGAGCAAGAGGACCATCACACTGTGATAACAGAGCAAGAGGACCATCACACTGTGATAACAGAACAAGAGGACCATCACACTGTGATAACAGAGCAAGAGGAGCATCTACACTGTGATAACAGAACAAGAGGAGCATCTACACTGTGATAACAGAGCAAGAGGAGCATCACACTGTGATAACAGAGCAAGAGGACCATCACACTGTGATAACAGAGCAAGAGGACCATCACACTGTGATAACAGAACAAGAGGAGCATCTACACTGTGATAACAGAGCAAGAGGAGCATCTACACTGTGATAACAGAACAAGAGGAGCATCTACACTGTGATAACAGAACAAGAGGAGCATCTACACTGTGATAACAGAGCAAGAGGACCATCACACTGTGATAACAGAGCAAGAGGACCATCACACTGTGATAACAGAGCAAGAGGAGCATCTACACTGTGATAACAGAGCAAGAGGACCATCACACTGTGATAACAGAACAAGAGGACCATCACACTGTGATAACAGAACAAGAGGAGCATCACACTGTGATAACAGAACAAGAGGACCATCACACTGTGATAACAGAGCAAGAGGACCATCACACTGTGATAACAGAGCAAGAGGAGCATCACACTGTGATAACAGAGCAAGAGGACCATCACACTGTGATAACAGAGCAAGAGGACCATCACACTGTGATAACAGAACAAGAGGACCATCACACTGTGATAACAGAGCAAGAGGACCATCACACTGTGATAACAGAGCAAGAGGACCATCACACTGTGATAACAGAACAAGAGGACCATCACACTGTGATAACAGAACAAGAGGACCATCACACTGTGATAACAGAGCAAGAGGACCATCACACTGTGATAACAGAACAAGAGGAGCAGTTACGCTATGATAACAGAACAAGAGGAGCAGCTGCACGATGATAACAGAACAAGAGGAGCAGTTACGCTATGATAACAGAACAAGAGGAGCAGCTGCACGATGATAACAGAACAAGAGGAGCAGTTACGCTATGATAACAGAGCAAGAGGAGCAGCTGCACTACGATAACAGAGCAAGAACGGCAGTAAAGTAAAACAACATGGCGATAAGAATTAAAATAACAGAAACAGAGCAACACAGATAACAGGAACGGTGACACAAACAGGAGAAGCATGGGGAGCACTAAGTAATAAACAGGAGCCACAACAGAGCAGCGTTGTCGAGCCCGAGAGCGACTGAGGCAGAGTGCAACAGGAGCCACAACAGAGCAACAGAGAGAGAGAGAGAGAGCGACTGAGGCAGAGTGCAACAGGAGCCACAACAGAGCAACAGAGAGAGAGAGAGAGAGCGACTGAGGCAGAGTGCAACAGGAGCCACAACAGAGCAACAGAGAGAGAGAGAGCGACTGAGGCAGAGTGCAACAGGAGCCACAACAGAGCAACAGAGAGAGAGAGAGAGAGCGACTGAGGCAGAGTGCAACAGGAGCCACAACAGAGCAACAGAGAGAGAGAGAGAGAGCGACTGAGGCAGAGTGCAACAGGAGCCACAACAGAGCAACAGAGAGAGAGAGAGCGACTGAGGCAGAGTGCAACAGGAGCCACAACAGAGCAACAGAGAGAGAGAGAGAGAGCGACTGAGGCAGAGTGCAACAGGAGCCACAACAGAGCAACAGAGAGAGAGAGAGCGACTGAGGCAGAGTGCAACAGGAGCCACAACAGAGCAACAGAGAGAGAGAGAGAGAGAGAGAGCGACTGAGGCAGAGTGCAACAGGAGCCACAACAGAGCAACAGAGAGAGAGAGAGCGACTGAGGCAGAGTGCAACAGGAGCCACAACAGAGCAACAGAGAGAGAGAGAGAGAGAGCGACTGAGGCAGAGTGCAACAGGAGCCACAACAGAGCAACAGAGAGAGAGAGAGAGAGAGCGACTGAGGCAGAGTGCAACAGGAGCCACAATAGAGCAACAGAGAGAGAGAGAGAGAGCGACTGAGGCAGAGTGCAACAGGAGCCACAACAGAGCAACAGAGAGAGAGAGAGAGAGAGCGACTGAGGCAGAGTGCAACAGGAGCCACAACAGAGCAACAGAGAGAGAGAGAGCGACTGAGGCAGAGTGCAACAGGAGCCACAACAGAGCAACAGAGAGAGAGAGAGAGCGACTGAGGCAGAGTGCAACAGGAGCCACAACAGAGCAACAGAGAGAGAGAGAGAGAGCGACTGAGGCAGAGTGCAACAGGAGCCACAACAGAGCAACAGAGAGAGAGAGAGAGAGAGCGACTGAGGCAGAGTGCAACAGGAGCCACAACAGAGCAACAGAGAGAGAGAGAGAGAGAGCGACTGAGGCAGAGTGCAACAGGAGCCACAACAGAGCAACAGAGAGAGAGAGAGAGAGCGACTGAGGCAGAGTGCAACAGGAGCCACAACAGAGCAACAGAGAGAGAGGGAGAGAGCGACTGAGGCAGAGTGCAACAGGAGCCACAACAGAGCAACAGAGAGAGAGAGAGCGACTGAGGCAGAGTGCAACAGGAGCCACAACAGAGCAACAGAGAGAGAGAGAGAGAGCGACTGAGGCAGAGTGCAACAGGAGCCACAACAGAGCAACAGAGAGAGAGAGAGAGAGCGACTGAGGCAGAGTGCAACAGGAGCCACAACAGAACAACAGAGAGAGAGAGAGAGAGCGACTGAGGCAGAGTGCAACAGGAGCCACAACAGAGCAACAGAGAGAGAGAGAGAGAGCGACTGAGGCAGAGTGCAACAGGAGCCACAACAGAGCAACAGAGAGAGAGAGAGAGAGCGACTGAGGCAGAGTGCAACAGGAGCCACAACAGAGCAACAGAGAGAGAGAGAGAGAGCGACTGAGGCAGAGTGCAACAGGAGCCACAACAGAGCAACAGAGAGAGAGAGAGCGACTGAGGCAGAGTGCAACAGGAGCCACAACAGAGCAACAGAGAGAGAGAGAGAGAGCGACTGAGGCAGAGTGCAACAGGAGCCACAACAGAGCAACAGAGAGAGAGAGAGAGCGACTGAGGCAGAGTGCAACAGGAGCCACAACAGAGCAACAGAGAGAGAGAGAGAGAGAGCGACTGAGGCAGAGTGCAACAGGAGCCACAACAGAGCAACAGAGAGAGAGGGGAAGGGTGCGAGAAGCACATAACATTATTGCTTTTTTAGTGGCGGCTCTTGTGCTGCCCTGTTATGGCGGCGGGGGTCCTTACTGACCTCTCTCTCTCTCTGTCTCTCTCTCTCTCTCTCTCTGTCTCTCTCTGTTTCTCTCTGTCTCTCTCTGTCTCTCTCTGTCTGTGTCTCTCTGTCTCTCTCTGTCTCTCTCTGTTTCTCTCTGTCTCTCTCTGTCTCTCTCTGTCTGTGTCTCTCTGTCTCTCTCCGTCTCTCTCTGTCTCTCTCTGTCTCTCTCTGTCTCTCTCTCTCTCCGTCTCTGTCTGTCTGTGTCTGTCTGTCTGTCTGTCTGTCTGTCTGTCTGTCTGTCTGTCTGTCTGTCTGTCTGTCTGTCTGTCTGTCTGTCTGTCTCTGTCTCTGTCTCTGTCTCTGTCTCTGTCTCTGTCTGTCTCTCTCTCTGTCTCTGTCTCTCTCTCTCTCTCTCTCTCTCTCTCTCTCTCTCTCTCTCTCTCTCTCTCTCTCTCTCTCTCTCTCTCTCTCTCTCTCTCTCTCTCTCTCTCTCTCTGTCTCTTTCTCTCTGTCGTTATGTCTGTCCATTTGAGTGTCTCGTTACTGTCCCCCTCTCTGTGTTTCTCCCCCTCACCCCCCCCCCCCTCTCACTCGGACCATGGGGAGTGAGGGAGGGAGTGGGGGGGGGGGGAGTGAGGGAGGAGGGAGAGTAAGAGGGATTTTGCTAAAGTTGTTATTTATGATGCTTCGTAAATGGTTGCAATCACGGGGTGTGCCCTTATCTGTTGCTTCCTTCTCCTCCTCCTCCTCCTCCTCCCTTCTCTCTCACTCACTCTCTCTCTCTCTCTCTCCCTCTCTCTCCCCCCCCTCCCTCACTCTTCCCTCTCCCTCACGCCCCCTCTATCCCTCCTTTCACTCTCCCCCTTGCTAACTGCCTAGCCTCATGGGCCACACCTACGTTACTCATCCTGTGAGTATTGGGCAGCGGCACTCATCCTGTGAGTGGACACACCGCCGTAGTGACGGTATTGGGCAGTGTTACTCATCCTGTGAGTGGACACACCGCCATAGTGACAGTATTGGGCAGCGGCACTCATCCTGTGAGTGGACACACCGCCGTCGTGACGGTATTGGGCAGCGCCACTCATCCTGTGAGTGGACACACCGCCGTAGTGACGGTATTGGGCAGTGTTACTCATCCTGTGAGTGGACACACCGCCATAGTGACGGTATTGGGCAGCGTTACTCATCCTGTGAGTGGACACACCGCCATAGTGACGGTATTGGGCAGCGTTACTCATCCTGTGAGTGGACACACCGCCATAGTGACAGTATTGGGCAGCGGCACTCATCCTGTGAGTGGACACACCGCCATAGTGACAGTATTGGGCAGCGTTACTCATCCTGTGAGTGGACACACCGCCATAGTGACAGTATTGGGCAGCGGCACTCATCCTGTGGATGGACACACCGCCATAGTGACAGTATTGGGCAGCGTCACTCATCCTGCGAATGGACACGCCGCCGTAGTGACGGTATTGGGTAGCGTTACTCATCCTGTGAGTGGACACACCGCCATAGTGACAGTATTAGGCAGCGGCACTCATCCTGTGAGTGGACACACCGCCATAGTGACAGTATTAGGCAGCGGCACTCATCCTGTGAGTGGACACGCCGCCATAGTGACAGTATTAGGCAGCGGCACTCATCCTGTGAGTGGACACACCGCCATAGTGACAGTATTAGGCAGCGGCACTCATCCTGTGAGTGGACACACCGCCATAGTGACAGTATTAGGCAGCGGCACTCATCCTGTGAGTGGACACGCCGCCATAGTGACAGTATTGGGCAACTGCACATATATTCTCTTACTCCGCTGCTCAACTGTTGTTTCCACTCCGTATCTCCATGGATATTTGTATCCAAGACGGATTCTCGCTATTACTGATTCTCTCCCTCGTCGTCCTCCTCTTCGGCCATAATGATTGGGATCGCCAGCTGCAACCATGTTGTACCATCTTACAGATTCACTGGTTTGTGCTTCTATCCTCCTTTCCTCAGTTACCTTGTCACGGTGATGTTGCCTGATAATACCTCTAATTTGTAGTAGAGTCTTGGGTATGAAGTATTCAATATGGTCTCCTTCAGCGCCTTCAGCAGCCAGCACATCTGCTCGTTCATTCCCACATATTCCAACATGGGAGGGGATCCATGGGAATTTGACGACTCTTCCCTGACTACTGCCATACTCTCACAGAGTACTCTCACTGAGTACTCTCACTGAGTACTCTCACAGAGTACTCTCACAGAGTACTCTCACTGAGTACTCTCACAGAGTACTCTCACAGCTCTCTTTATTTCAGCAACTATCGCAAGGTTTTCTGCACGATTTTTATAAAGGCTTTGTAGTGCTGGTGCTTTTGAATCAGTGGAGATCACTGCACCGTTAGTGTTTGTTTAAATTAATCTTAACACCATAACAATGCAGTTAGTTCTGCTTGTGTTGAGGAGACACAGTTCTCATTACCTGTTTTTTCCTCATTTCCGTTTTGAAAGACATTATTCCTAATTACAGTGTACGGTGGACCAGGCCTCACATTGCTAGGATTACATGACCCATCAGTGTAGATTTGATCTAATTTATTTCCGGCGTCTTTATAAGTTTTCTCATGATAATTATGTATTATTTCTTATGGTATCATGTTGGACTTTTTCGTTGTCATCTCGTTTATAATAATCTTAGATGGGTCATCCTCCCAGGGAGGTAACCTCTCTACAGGCAAGAGCTCACGGGCTTGCTCAAGCAGGGGAAGCTCTTCCACCCAGCAAACTGATCTGTGATGCCAGTTTTTGCTTCTGTTTCTTCCTATAAGTAGCATGAAGCTTGACTTTTTTCTTGGCAATATCATTGTAATGGGGATCTCTGGCTATCTTAATTGCAAACTTAGTATTCAGTTCCTTGATTCTACTTTTAACACTGGGGAGGGACACCTCGTCTCGTAGATTAGACGTTCTGGCAGTTCTTGGGACTCCAAGAATGATTGTCATGGCGTCATTTTGTATGCTTTGAAGTCTTTTCACATGGCTTCAGGAGTAAGTGGACAAGACTGGTGCAGCATAGTGTATGACGGAGCGCACATAGGCTGTGTACATTACTTTAAGGCGGTAGTTGAGGCTCCACTCCCATTCCTTGTCATGACATTCAGCGCCTTGAGACGACTTTTGCCTGTCGTCACACTTGACCATAAGTTGGTTGAGCTCCTCTTTCTTCCCCTTGTTAGAGCGACAGTGACGCCAAGGTACCCATAGTGGTCAACCCACTTAAGTGTTTCACCTATAATTTGTAGTTCTTCATTTTCTTCCCGCTTGTGATGAGTGTGTGCTTTTGTCTTGTTTGTGGAGAGTGTGACACCGACCTCAACACATTTCCTTCCGAGGAGTTCAACGGACTGTTTTATTTTATCCAAGGTGGGAGCTTGTATTAGCACATCATCTGCACATCCCACTTGTGGTGTTCCTTCCGGAAATTCAGGATTTACAATGGCGTTCATAAGTATATTGAGTAGTGTGGGACTTAAGACTCCTCCTTGGGGGGTCCCGAGGACATATTCATTGTTCTGGAGACTTCACCGTTGAAGCAGACCTTGGCTTTCCTCCCTGTGAGGTAGTCTTCAACCCATTTCATGAGTCTCCCCTTGACACCCATGCATGCAAGCTCGTCCAGGATCGCAATCCCCTGTGCTTTGTCGAAGGCTCCTTTGATTATTAGAACAAATATGGTTTGAATACATTAAATTTTATTGATTCTTAAAGGGTAATTTTTTTAAATTATAAAACCGGTAATGACCGAGTTCTTGGCACGTGCGTGTTTGTGTACTCACCTAGTTGTGCTTGCGGAGGTTGAGCTCTGGTTCTTTGGTCCCGCCTCTCAACCGTCAATCAACTGATATACAGATTCCTGAGCCTACTGGGCTCTATCATATCTACACTTGAAACTGTGTATGGAGTCAGCCTCCACCACATCACTGACTAATGCATTCCATCTGTTAACTACTCTGACACTGAAAAAGTTCTTTCTAACGTCTCTGTGGCTCATGTGGGTACTCAGTTTCCACCTGTGTCCCCTTGTTCGCGTACCACCCGTGATAAAAAGTTTATCCTTATCTACCCTGTCAATTCCTCTGAGAATTTTGTAGCTAGTGATCATGTCTCCTTTTACTCTTCTGTCTTCCAGTGTCGTAAGGTGCATTTCCCGCAGCCTTTCCTCGTAACTCATGCCTATTAGTTCTGGGACCAGCCTAGTGGCATACCTCTGAACTTACTCAGGCTTCGTCTTGTGCTTGACAAGGTACGGGCTCCATGCTGGGAACGCATACTCCAGGATTGGTCTTACATATGTGGTATACAAGATTCTGAATGATTCCTTACACAGGTTCCTGACGGCAGTTCTGATGTTAGCCAGCCTCGCATATGCCGCAGACGGTATTATTTTGATATGGGCTTCAGGAGACAGGTTTGGTGTGATATCAACTCCTCCCCTCCCCCCCCCCCCTCCCCCCCTCCCCCTCCCCCCCCTCCCCCTCCCCCTACTCTCCACCACTTCCCCCATCACCACTCCCCAACTATCACAACTCCTTCTCCACCACCACCCCTACCCCCGCCCCCACACCTCATACATCAGGGCCGTCACAACAGGGGGGGGCGAGGCCCCCTGACAAAACCATATATAGGAATGGTGGAAATACTCGCTGACGTTATATTCTGTATGAGAGTGTATGTATCCGTGTGTGTGTGTGTATCCGTGTGTATGTATCCATGTGTATGTATGCGTGTGTGTGTATCCGTGTACTCACCTAGTTGTACTCACCTAGTTGTGTTTGCGGGGGTTGAGCTCTGGCTCTTTGGTCCCGCCTCTCAACCGTCAATCAACAGGTGTAACCGCCGTGTGTGTATCCGTGTGTATGTATCCGTGTGTGTGAATCCCGTGTGTGTGTATCCGTGTGTATGTATCCGTGTGTGTGTATCCGTGTGTGTGTATGCGTGTGTATGTATCCGTGTGTATGTATCCGTGTGTATGTATCCGTGTGTGTGTATCCGTGTGTATGTATCCGTGTGTATGTATCCGTGTGTGTGTATCCGTGTGTGTGTATCCGTGTGTGTGTATCCGTGTGTGTGTATCCGTGTGTATGTATCCGTGTGTGTGTATCCGTGTGTGTGTATCCGTGTGTGTGTATCCGTGTGTGTGTATCCGTGTGTGTGTATCCGTGTGTATGTATCCGTGTGTGTGTATCCGTGTGTGTGTATCCGTGTGTATGTATCCGTGTGTGTGTATCCATGTGTGTGTATCCGTGTGTGTGTATCCGTGTGTATGTATCCGTGTGTGTGTATCCGTGTGTGTGTATCCGTGTGTGTGTATCCGTGTGTGTGTATCCGTGTGTGTGTATCCGTGTGTGTGTATCCGTGTGTATGTATCCGTGTGTGTGTATCCGTGTGTATGTATCCGTGTGTATGTATCCGTGTGTGTGTATCCGTGTGTGTGTATCCGTGTGTGTGTATCCGTGTGTATGTATCCGTGTGTGTGTATCCGTGTGTGTGTATCCGTGTGTATGTATCCGTGTGTGTGTATCCATGTGTGTGTATCCGTGTGTGTGTATCCGTGTGTGTGTGTATCCGTGTGTGTGTATCCGTGTGTGTGTATCCGTGTGTGTGTATCCGTGTGTGTGTATCCGTGTGTGTGTATCCGTGTGTGTGTGTATGCGCGTGAGTGTGTATGCGCGTGAGTGCGTATGTTCGTCTCTGTATATGCTTTAATATAATACAAAGGTAAAATAAGTTTTAATTTCTTAAAAGAACCTAAAAAATGTCTGCTATAAACTGTAGTTTTCTTGGACCTCCTGGGACGCCGGGGCTCGAACCCTGGATGTGGTGAGCAGTACCCCTCTCGAATGGGCAGGTGTGAGGCTCTGTACCATTCCTCACCACAGTGAAGTATGGTGCACTGTGGTGAGGTATAGTGTACTGTGTTTTCAGGAGAAAAGTAGAGCATTTCCTCCAAGGAGTGCCGGACCAACCGGGCTGTGGTGGGTATGTGGGCCTGCGGGCCGCTCCAAGCAACAGCCTGGTGGACCAAACTCTCACAAGTCAAGCCTGGCCTCGGGCCGGGCTTGGGGAGTAGAAGAACTCCCAGAACCACATCAAGCAAGTATCAACAGTACACTATACCTCACCACAGTACTCTCCCAGACCCTCACTCATCCCCACTCCCTTTCCCAGGCTCTCACTCACCCCCTCCCCCTCTCCCTCTCTCTCTCCCTCCCCCTCTCCCTCTCCCAGTCTCTCACTCATCCCCTCTCCCTCTCCAAGGTTCTCTATCTCAATATTCCCATTCTCCAGCTCTCCTTTTCCTCCAAAAGTGCCTCCCTCTCCCCCGCCTGTCTTGCCCCTCTCCCAGCTGCCCCTCCCTGCCTCTCCCTCTGCTCTCTCATTGTCAGTATCTGGCATTTCCAAAGTTATAATGGCCTCAACAAACTATTTTACGAGCCACGTTCAGTTTACAACAAATTCATATTTATGTGTTGATCACCTCAGTGTAACGCCGCCTGCCGCACCCACGCTGCTCCTGGCTGTTGTGGGTCCATACACGCTGCTCCTGGCTGTTGTGGGTCCATACACGCTGCTCCTGCCTGTTGTGGGTCCATACACGCTGCTCCTGCCTGTTGTGGGGGTCCATACACGCTGCTCCTGGCTGTTGTGGGTCCATACACGCTGCTCCTGGCTGTTGTGGGTCCATACACGCTGCTCCTGGCTGTTGTGGGTCCATACACGCTGCTCCTGGCTGTTGTGGGTCCATACACGCTGCTCCTGCCTGTTGTGGGGGTCCATACACGCTGCTCCTGGCTGTTGTGGGTCCATACACGCTGCTCCTGGCTGTTGTGGGTCCATACACGCTGCTCCTGGCTGTTGTGGGTCCATACACGCTGCTCCTGCCTGTTGTGGGGGTCCATACACGCTGCTCCTGGCTGTTGTGGGGCCATACACGCTGCTCCTGGCTGTTGTGGGTCCATACACGCTGCTCCTGCCTGTTGTGGGGGTCCATACACGCTGCTCCTGGCTGTTGTGGGACCATACACGCTGCTCCTGGCTGTTGTGGGTCCATACACGCTGCTCCTGGCTGTTGTGGGTCCATACACGCTGCTCCTGCCTGTTGTGGGGCCATACACGCTGCTCCTGGCTGTTGTGGGACCATACACGCTGCTCCTGGCTGTTGTGGGTCCATACACGCTGCTCCTAGCTGTTGTGGGTCCATACACGCTGCTCCTGCCTGTTGTGGGGTCCATACACGCTGCTCCTGGCTGTTGTGGGTCCATACACGCTGCTCCTGGCTGTTGTGGGTCCATACACGCTGCTCCTGGCTGTTGTGGGTCCATACACGCTGCCCCTGCCTGTTGTGGGGGTCCATACACGCTGCTCCTGCCTGTTGTGGGTCCATACACGCTGCTCCTGCCTGTTGTGGGGGTCCATACACGCTGCTCCTGCCTGTTGTGGGGGTCCATACACGCTGCTCCTGCCTGTTGTGGGGGTCCATACACGCTGCTCCTGCCTGTTGTGGGGGTCCATACACGCTGCTCCTGCCTGTTGTGGGGCTCTTTCTCCCCTCCTCCTCCCCCATTTCCTCTCTCTCTCTCTTTCTCAAAAATGTTATAGACAAATCAGATTAGTGATGAAAAACTCTACGGAGAACACAGCCTTGATTTGATTTCAGACTTTTTGAAGATGGTAATTGGACGGTTGAGAGGTGGAGATATATATATGGCGGAGGGCGAGATGTCTTAGTGTGGCACAGGGGCCGACCACGATGATTCGTCTTGTGTGGGTCTAGTGAGTCTAGCCCAAGGCGTCAGGAACCAGAACTCGGACACACACACACACACACACACACACACACACACACACACACACACACACACACATTTTCTTGTATAAATATTCGGAGAACTCTTGGAATCGTCGACCGGCCGGGCGGGCCGAGGCTGCATGTGTCACGGTCGTACTCCGGTTCGAAATCCTCTGTAGTAACTTGATGACCTTTGACAAGCCACTGGCTTCCTGTCTCGAGGCCACGCGAGGAGGTGGTCATGGGGTAAACTGTCAGGTCTTCATCTTGATACTAATGGTTATTCTCACTCACAGATCAGGTATGTGTACACACACACACACACACACATGGGGCCGGTGGCTGAGTGGATAAAACGCTGGATAGGTAATCCTGTGGTCCGGGATTCGATTCCCGACGCCGACGAGAAACAATGGGCAGAGTTTCTATCATCTTGAATCACCTGTTCACGTAACATTAAATAGGTACCTGGGAGTTAGACAGCTGTTACGGGCTGCTTCCTGGTGTGTGTGTGTGGGGGGGGGGGGGGTGGGCTTGAACACCCTTCAGAGACGATGGTAAACTCCACCCCCCACAGTGAGAGAGAGAGAGAGAGAGAGAGAGAGAGAGAGAGAGAGAAGGATAGAGAGAGAAAGGACAGGAAGAGAGGCGAGGAGTAAGAGGAGTAAGAGGAGGAAGGAAGACACAGTGTGAGAAAGTCTTAGAAAACTTCCATATATTATTATTTTCAGGACGCAATAAAGGGAGATAAATTTAATCTTGAGTTTTGAAGTGTCCAGTGTGGCTGTTATGGATATGTGGCGGAGGGGGAAATCTGATGGTGTGGAAACATGGGGGAGAGGTGTGGGAGAGAGGGAGAGAGATACGGAGAGAAAGGGAGAGAGTTCTCTCACCCCCGTCACCCCTAGTGCAACACTGTGTTACACTCAGTTTCAACATAGGAAGTCAACAGACACATCTGGGGAAATGAGAGTTGACCAACGCTCCGCGTCCTAGAGCGGGAGTCAAACCCTGGACCCGACGGTTGTGCCCGGCATGGCGCTCATCACCCCCCTGAGCACCTCAGGAACGCTCCCCCCCCCCTCCTGAGCACCTCAGTCAGCCCCCCTCACTTCCGGTTCGTCTGGACGTCTAAAGTAGGAATAAGGAATTATTCCCATTCGCTTAAAACCCTCATCCACCCCACTGCCTCTACCCCCATAACCCCGCCCCCATACCCCCCCCCCCTCAAGCCCCCGCCCCCCATAACGCCCCATAACCCCCCCCCCATCATGAGGGCCGGGCACAAAAGGGTTCGCGTGACAATTAACACAAACGTCAAAATTCTCCTGGCGACGTTGTCATGCGAGAAACGTTTGTTTGAAGTGTTACAAAATTAATACAATTAAATGTAAGCCAAAATGTGCGCAGTATGCGCGAGGCGACCACGTCTGCACCTTGGTGTTGTGCTGTATGGTGTTGTGCTGTGTGGTGTTCTGCTGCGCTGTGTGGTGCTGTGCTGCGCTGTGTGGTGTTGTGCTGCGCTGTATGGTGTTGTGCTGCGCTGTGTGGTGTTGTGCTGCGCTGTGTGGTGCTGTGCTGCGCTGTGTGGTGTTGTGCTGCGCTGTATGGTGTTGTGCTGCGCTGTGTGGTGTTGTGCTGCGCTGTGTGGTGTTGTGCTGCGCTGTGTGGTGTTGTGCTGCGCTGTGTGGTGCTGTGCTGCGCTGTGTGGTGTTGTACTGTGCTGTATGGTGTTGTGCTGCGCTGTGTGGTGTTGTGCTGCGCTGTGTGGTGTTGTGCTGCGCTGTGTGGTGTTGTGCTGCGCTGTGTGGTGCTGTGCTGCGTTGTGTGGTGTTGTACTGTGCTGTATGGTGTTGTGTTGTGCTGTGTGGTGTTGTGCTGCGCTGTGTGGTGTTGTACTGTGCTGTATGGTGTTGTACTGTGCTGTATGGTGTTGTGCTGTATGGTGTTGTGCTGCGCTGTGTGGTGTTGTGCTGCGCTGTGTGGTGTTGTACTGTGCTGTATGGTGTTGTGCTGCGCTGTATGGTGCTGTGCTGCGCTGTGTGGTGTTGTGCTGTATGGTGTTGTGCTGCGCTGTGTGGTGTTGTGCTGCGCTGTGTGGTGTTGTGCTGCGATGTGTGGTGTTGTACTGTGCTGTATGGTGTTGTACTGTGCTGTATGGTGTTGTGCTGCGCTGTATGGTGTTGTGCTGTGCTGTATGGTGTTGTGCTGCGCTGTATGGTGTTGTGCTGTGCTGTTTGGTGTTGTGCTGCGCTGTATGGTGTTGTGCTGCGCTGTATGGTGTTGTGCTGCGCTGTATGGTGTTGTGCTGCGCTGTATGGTGTTGTGCTGCGCTGTATGGTGTTGTGCTGCGCTGTATGGTGTTGTGCTGTGCTGTATGGTGTTGTACTGTGCTGTATGGTGTTGTACTGTGCTGTATGGTGTTGTACTGCGCTGTATGGTGTTGTACTGTGCTGTATGGTGTTGTACTGTGCTGTATGGTGTTGTACTGCGCTGTATGGTGTTGTACTGCGCTGTATGGTGTTGTACTGTGCTGTATGGTGTTGTACTGCGCTGTATGGTGTTGTACTGCGCTGTATGGTGTTGTACTGTGCTGTATGGTGTTGTACTGTGCTGTATGGTGTTGTACTGTGCTGTATGGTGTTGTACTGTATGGTGTTGTACTGTATGGTGTTGTACTGTATGGTGTTGTACTGTATGGTGTTGTACTGTGCTGTATGGTGTTGTACTGTGCTGTATGGTGTTGTACTGTGCTGTATGGTGTTGTACTGCGCTGTATAGTGTTGTGCTGTATGGTGTTGTACTGTGCTGTATGGTGTTGTACTGTGCTGTATGGTGTTGTACTGCGCTGTATAGTGTTGTGCTGTATGGTGTTGTACTGTGCTGTATGGTGTTGTGCTGTATGGTGTTGCGTTGTGCTGTATGGTGTTGTGCTGCGCTGTATGGTGTTGTGCTGCGCTGTATGGTGTTGTGCTGTATGGTGTTGTGCTGCGCTGTATGGTGTTGTGCTGTATGGTGTTGTGCTGTATGGTGTTGTGCTGCGCTGTATGGTGTTGTGCTGTATGGTGTTGTGCTGTATGGTGTTGTGCTGTATGGTGTTGTGCTGTATGGTGTTGTACTGTGCTGTATGGTGTTGTACTGCGCTGTATAGTGTTGTGCTGTATGGTGTTGTACTGTGCTGTATGGTGTTGTACTGCGCTGTATAGTGTTGTGCTGTATGGTGTTGTGCTGTATGGTGTTGTGCTGTATGGTGTTGTGCTGTATGGTGTAGTGCTGTATGGTGTTGTACTGTGCTGTATGGTGTTGTGCTGCGAAGTATGGTGTTGTACTGTGCTGTATGGTGTTGTGCTGTATAGTGTTGTACTGCGCTGTATGGTGTTGTGCTGCGCTGTATGGTGTTGAACTGTGCTGTATGGTGTTGTGCTGCGCTGTATGGTGTTGTACTGTATGGTGTTGTGCTGCGCTGTATGGTGTTGTACTGTATGGTGTTGTGCTGCGCTGTATGGTGTTGTACTGTATGGTGTTGTGCTGCGCTGTATGGTGTTGTACTGTATGGTGTTGTGCTGCGCTGTATGGTGTTGTACTGTATGGTGTTGTGCTGCGCTGTATGGTGTTGTACTGTATGGTGTTGTGCTGCGCTGTATGGTGTTGTGCTGTGCTGTATGGTGTTGAACTGTGCTGTATGGTGTTGTGCTGCGCTGTATGGTGTTGTACTGTATGGTGTTGTGCTGCGCTGTATGGTGTTGTGCTGTGCTGTATGGTGTTGTACTGTATGGTGTTGTGCTGCGCTGTATGGTGTTGAACTGTGCTGTATGGTGTTGTGCTGCGCTGTATGGTGTTGTACTGTGCTGTATGGTGTTGTGCTGCGCTGTATGGTGTTGTACTGTATGGTGTTGTGCTGCGCTGTATGGTGTTGTGCTGTGCTGTATGGTGTTGTACTGTATGGTGTTGTGCTGTGCTGTATGGTGTTGTGCTGTGCTGTATGGTGTTGTACTGTATGGTGTTGTGCTGCGCTGTATGGTGTTGTGCTGTGCTGTATGGTGTTGTACTGTATGGTGTTGTGCTGCGCTGTATGGTGTTGTGCTGTGCTGTATGGTGTTGTACTGTATGGTGTTGTGCTGCGCTGTATGGTGTTGTGCTGTGCTGTATGGTGTTGTACTGTATGGTGTTGTGCTGCGCTGTATGGTGTTGTGCTGTGCTGTATGGTGTTGTGCTGCGCTGTATGGTGTTGTACTGTGCTGTATGGTGTTGTGCTGCGCTGTATGGTGTTGTACTGTGCTGTATGGTGTTGTGCTGCGCTGTATGGTGTTGTGCTGTGCTGTATGGTGTTGTGCTGCGCTGTATGGTGTTGTGCTGCGCTGTATGGTGTTGTGCTGTGCTGTATGGTGTTGTACTGTGCTGTATGGTGTTGTACTGTGCTGTATGGTGTTGTACTGTGCTGTATGGTGTTGTGCTGCGCTGTATGGTGTTGTGCTGCGCTGTATGGTGTTGTGCTGTGCTGTATGGTGTTGTACTGCGCTGTATGGTGTTGTGCTGCGCTGTATGGAGTTGTACTGTGCTGTATGGTGTTGTGCTGTGCTGTATGGTGTTGTACTGTGCTGTATGGTGTTGTGCTGCGCTGTATGGTGTTGTGCTGTGCTGTATGGTGTTGTGCTGTGCTGTATGGTGTTGTACTGTGCTGTATGGTGTTGTGCTGCGCTGTATGGTGTTGTGCTGTGCTGTATGGTGTTGTGCTGTGCTGTATGGTGTTGTACTGTGCTGTATGGTGTTGTGCTGTGCTGTATGGTGTTGTGCTGTGCTGTATGGTGTTGTACTGTGCTGTATGGTGTTGTACTGTGCTGTATGGTGTTGTACTGTGCTGTATGGTGTTGTGCTGTGCTGTATGGTGTTGTGCTGTGCTGTATGGTGTTGTACTGTGCTGTATGGTGTTGTACTGTGCTGTATGGTGTTGTACTGGGCTGTATGGTGTTGTACTGTGCTGTATGGTGTTGTACTGTGCTGTATGGTGTTGTACTGTGCTGTATAGTGTTGTACTGTGCTGTATGGTGTTGTACTGTGCTGTATGGTGTTGTACTGTGCTGTATGGTGTTGTACTGTGCTGTATGGTGTTGTACTGTGCTGTATGGTGTTGTACTGCGCTGTATGGTGTTGTACTGTGCTGTATGGTGTTGTACTGTGCTGTATGGTGTTGTACTGTGCTGTATGGTGTTGTACTGTGCTGTATGGTGTTGTACTGCGCTGTATGGTGTTGTGCTGTGCTGTATGGTGTTGTGCTGTGCTGTATGGTGTTGTACTGTGCTGTATGGTGTTGTGCTGTGCTGTATGGTGTTATGCTGTGCTGTATGGTGTTGTGCTGCGCTGTATGGTTTTGTACTGTATGGTGTTGTGCTGCGCTGTATGGTGTTGTGCTGCGCTGTATGGTGTTGTACTGTGCTGTATGGTGTTGTACTGTGCTGTATGGTGTTGTACTGTGCTGTATGGTGTTGTACTGTGCTGTATGGTGTTGTACTGTACTGTATGGTGTTGTGCTGTGCTGTATGGTGTTGTGCTGTGCTGTATGGTGTTGTGCTGTGCTGTATGGTGTTGTACTGTGCTGTATGGTGTTGTACTGTGCTGTATGGTGTTGTACTGTGCTGTATGGTGTTGTACTGTACTGTATGGTGTTGTACTGTGCTGTATGGTGTTGTACTGTGCTGTATGGTGTTGTACTGTGCTGTATGGTGTTGTACTGTGCTGTATGGTGTTGTGCTGTGCTGTATGGTGTTGTGCTGCGCTGTATGGTTTTGTACTGTGCTGTATGGTGCTGTACTGTGCTGTATGGTGTTGTGCTGTGCTGTATGGTGTTGTGCTGTGCTGTATGGTGTTGTACTGTGCTGTATGGTGTTGTACTGTGCTGTATGGTGTTGTACTGTGCTGTATGGTGTTGTACTGTGCTGTATGGTGTTGTACTGTGCTGTATGGTGTTGTACTGTGCTGTATGGTGTTGTACTGTGCTGTATGGTGTTGTACTGTGCTGTATGGTGTTGTACTGTGCTGTATGGTGTTGTACTGTGCTGTATGGTGTTGTACTGTGCTGTATGGTGTTGTACTGCGCTGTATGGTGTTGTACTGTGCTGTATGGTGTTGTACTGTGCTGTATGGTGTTGTACTGTGCTGTATGGTGTTGTACTGTGCTGTATGGTGTTGTACTGCGCTGTATGGTGTTGTGCTGTGCTGTATGGTGTTGTGCTGTGCTGTATGGTGTTGTACTGTGCTGTATGGTGTTGTGCTGTGCTGTATGGTGTTGTGCTGTGCTGTATGGTGTTGTGCTGCGCTGTATGGTGTTGTGCTGCGCTGTATGGTTTTGTACTGTATGGTGTTGTGCTGCGCTGTATGGTGTTGTGCTGCGCTGTATGGTGTTGTACTGTGCTGTATGGTGTTGTACTGTGCTGTATGGTGTTGTACTGTGCTGTATGGTGTTGTACTGTGCTGTATGGTGTTGTACTGTACTGTATGGTGTTGTGCTGTGCTGTATGGTGTTGTGCTGTGCTGTATGGTGTTGTGCTGTGCTGTATGGTGTTGTACTGTGCTGTATGGTGTTGTACTGTGCTGTATGGTGTTGTACTGTGCTGTATGGTGTTGTACTGTACTGTATGGTGTTGTACTGTGCTGTATGGTGTTGTACTGTGCTGTATGGTGTTGTACTGTGCTGTATGGTGTTGTACTGTGCTGTATGGTGTTGTGCTGTGCTGTATGGTGTTGTGCTGCGCTGTATGGTTTTGTACTGTGCTGTATGGTGTTGTACTGTGCTGTATGGTGTTGTACTGTGCTGTATGGTGTTGTACTGTGCTGTATGGTGTTGTACTGCGCTGTATGGTGTTGTACTGTGCTGTATGGTGTTGTACTGTGCTGTATGGTGTTGTACTGTGCTGTATGGTGTTGTACTGTGCTGTATGGTGTTGTACTGTGCTGTATGGTGTTGTACTGTGCTGTATGGTGTTGTACTGCGCTGTATGGTGTTGTGCTGCGCTGTGTGGTGTTGTGCTGCGCTGTATGGTGTTGTGCTGTGCTGTATGGTGTTGTGCTGCGCTGTATGGTGTTGTGCTGCGCTGTATGGTGTTGTGCTGTGCTGTATGGTGTTGTACTGTGCTGTATGGTGTTGTACTGTGCTGTATGGTGTTGTGCTGTGCTGTATGGTGTTGTGCTGTGCTGTATGGTGTTGTGCTGTGCTGTATGGTGTTGTACTGTGCTGTATGGTATTGTGCTGCGCTGTATGGTTTTGTACTGTATGGTGTTGTGCTGCGCTGTATGGTGTTGTACTGTATGGTGTTGTGCTGCGCTGTATGGTGTTGTGCTGCGCTGTATGGTGTTGTGCTGCGCTGTATGGTGTTGTACTGTGCTGTATGGTGTTGTACTGTGCTGTATGGTGTTGTGCTGTGCTGTATGGTGTTGTGCTGCGCTGTATGGTGTTGTGCTGTGCTGTATGGTGTTGTGCTGCGCTGTATGGTGTTGTGCTGCGCTGTATGGTGTTGTGCTGCGCTGTATGGTGTTGAACTGTGCTGTATGGTGTTGTGCTGCGCTGTATGGTGTTGTACTGTGCTGTATGGTGTTGTGCTGTGCTGTATGGTGTTGTGCTGCGCTGTATGGTGTTGTACTGTATGGTGTTGTGCTGCGCTGTATGGTGTTGTGCTGTGTTGTATGGTGTTGTGCTGTATGGTGTTGTGCTGTATGGTGTTGTGCTGTATGGTGTTGTACTGCGCTGTATGGTGTTGTGCTGCGCTGTATGGTGTTGTACTGTGCTGTATGGTGTTGTGCTGCGCTGTATGGTGTTGTACTGTGCTGTATGGTGTTGTACTGTGCTGTATGGTGTTGTGCTGTGCTGTATGGTGTTGTACTGCACTGTTTGGTGTTGTGCTGCATGGTGTTGTACTGTGCTGTATGGTGTTGTACTGCACTGTATGGTGTTGTGCTGTATGGTGTTGTACTGCGCTGTATGGTGTTGTACTGCGCTGTATGGTGTTGTGCTGTGCTGTATGGTGTTGTACTGCGCTGTATGGTGTTGTGCTGCGCTGTATGGTGTTGTACTGTGCTGTATGGTGTTGTACTGTGCTGTATGGTGTTGTGCTGTGCTGTATGGTGTTGTACTGCACTGTATGGTGTTGTGTTGTATGGTGTTGTACTGTGCTGTATGGTGTTGTACTGCGCTGTATGGTGTTGTACTGTGCTGTATGGTGTTGTACTGTGCTGTATGGTGTTGTACTGTGCTGTATGGTGTTGTACTGCACTGTATGGTGTTGTGCTGTATGGTGTTGTACTGTGCTGTATGGTGTTGTGCTGTGTTGTATGGTGTTGTGCTGTATGGTGTTGTGTTGTGCTGTATGGTGTTGTGCTGTATGGTGTTGTGTTGTGCTGTATGGTGTTGTGTTGTGCTGTATGGTGTTGTGTTGTGCTGTATGGTGTTGTGCTGTGTGGTGTTGTGTTGTGCTGTATGGTGTTGTGCTGCGCTGTATGGTGTTGTGCTGCGCTGTATGGTGTTGTGCTGCGAAGTATGGTGTTGTACTGTGCTGTATGGTGTTGTGCTGTATAGTGTTGTACTGCGCTGTATGGTGTTGTGCTGTGCTGTATGGTTTTGTACTGTATGGTGTTGTGCTGCGCTGTATGGTGTTGAGCTGCGCTGTATGGTGTTGTACTGTGCTGTATGGTGCTGTGCTGTGCTGTATGGTGTTGTGCTGCGCTGTATGGTGTTGTGCTGTGCTGTATGGTGTTGTGCTGTGCTGTATGGTGTTGTGCTGCGCTGTATGGTTTTGTACTGTATGGTGTTGTGCTGCGCTGTATGGTGTTGAGCTGCGCTGTATGGTGTTGTACTGTGCTGTATGGTGCTGTGCTGTGCTGTATGGTGTTGTGCTGCGCTGTATGGTGTTGTGCTGTGCTGTATGGTGTTGTGCTGCGCTGTATGGTGTTGTACTGTGCTGTATGGTGTTGTGCTGTGCTGTATGGTGTTGTGCTGCGCTGTATGGTGTTGTGCTGCGCTGTATGGTGTTGAACTGTGCTGTATGGTGTTGTGCTGTGCTGTATGGTGTTGTACTGTGCTGTATGGTGTTGTGCTGTGTGGTGTTGAGCTGCGCTGTATGGTGTTGTGCTGCGCTGTATGGTGTTGTGCTGTGCTGTATGGTGTTGTACTGTGCTGTATGGTGTTGTGCTGTATGGTGTTGAGCTGCGCTGTATGGTGTTGTACTGCGCTGTATGGTGTTGAGCTGTGCTGTATGGTGTTGTGCTGCGCTGTATGGTGTTGTGCTGCGCTGTATGGTGTTGTGCTGCGCTGTATGGTGTTGTGCTGTGCTGTATGGTGTTGTGCTGCGCTGTATGGTGTTGTGCTGCGCTGTATGGTGTTGTGCTGTGCTGTATGGTGTTGTACTGTGCTGTATGGTGTTGTGCTGCGCTGTATGGTGTTGTGCTGTGCTGTATGGTGTTGTGCTGCGCTGTATGGTGTTGTGCTGTGCTGTATGGTGTTGTACTGTATGGTATTGTGCTGCGCTGTATGGTGTTGTGCTGTATGGTGTTGTGCTGTACGGTGTTGTGTTGTACGGTGTTGTGCTGTACGGTGTTGTGCTGTACGGTGTTGTGCTGCGCTGTATGGTGTTGTGCTGCGCTGTATGGTGTTGAACTGTGCTGTATGGTGTTGTGCTGTGCTGTATGGTGTTGTGCTGCGCTGTATGGTGTTGTACTGTGCTGTATGGTGTTGTGCTGTGCTGTATGGTGTTGTACTGTACTGTATGGTGTTGTACTGTGCTGTATGGTGTTGTACTGCGCTGTATGGTGTTGTACTGCGCTGTATGGTGTTGTGCTGTGCTGTATGGTGTTGTACTGTACTGTATGGTGTTGTACTGTGCTGTATGGTGTTGTACTGCGCTGTATGGTGTTGTACTGCGCTGTATGGTGTTGTGCTGTGCTGTATGGTGTTGTACTGTGCTGTATGGTGTTGTACTGTGCTGTATGGTGTTGTACTGCGCTGTATGGTGTTGTGCTGTGCTGTATGGTGTTGTGTTGTGCTGTATGGTGTTGTGTTGTGCTGTATGGTGTTGTACTGCGCTGTATGGTGTTGTGCTGTGCTGTATGGTGTTGTGCTGTGCTGTATGGTGTTGTGCTGTGCTGTATGATGTTGTGTGTGCTGTATGGTGTTGTACTGCGCTGTATGGTGTTGTGCTGTGCTGTATGGTGTTGTACTGTGCTGTATGGTGTTGTACTGTGCTGTATGGTGTTGTACTGTGCTGTATGGTGTTGTACTGCGCTGTATGGTGTTGTACTGCGCTGTATGGTGTTGTACTGCGCTGTATGGTGTTGTAATTTGCTGTATGGTGTTGTACTGTGCTGTATTGTGTTGTACTGCGCTGTATGGTGTTGTACTGTGCTGTATGGTGTTGTACTGTGCTGTATGGTGTTGTACTGCGCTGTATGGTGTTGTACTGCGCTGTATGGTGTTGTACTGCGCTGTATGGTGTTGTAATTTGCTGTATGGTGTTGTACTGTGCTGTATGGTGTTGTACTGTGCTGTATGGTGTTGTACTGCGCTGTATGGTGTTGTACTGCGCTGTATGGTGTTGTAATTTGCTGTATGGTGTTGTACTGTGCTGTATGGTGTTGTACTGTGCTGTATGGTGTTGTACTGCGCTGTATGGTGTTGTACTGTGCTGTATGGTGTTGCGTTGTGCTGTATGGTGTTGTACTGTGCTGTATGGTGGTGTGCTGCGCTGTATGGTGGTGTGCTGTGCTGTATGGTGTTGTACTGTGCTGTATGGTGTTGTGTTGTATGGTGTTGTACTGTGCTGTATGGTGTTGTGCTGCGCTGTATGGTGTTGTGCTGTATGGTGTTGTGTTGTATGGTGTTGTACTGTGCTGTATGGTGTTGTGTTGTATGGTGTTGTGTTGTATGGTGTTGTACTGTGCTGTATGGTGTTGTGTTGTATGGTGTTGTACTGTGCTGTATGGTGTTGTGTTGTATGGTGTTGTGTTGTATGGTGGTGTGCTGTGCTGTATGGTGTTGTGTTGTATGGTGTTGTACTGTGCTGTATGGTGTTGTACTGTATGGTGTTGTACTGTGCTGTATGGTGTTGTGCTGTGCTGTATGGTGTTGTGTTGTATGGTGTTGTACTGTGCTGTATGGTGTTGTGCTGTGCTGTATGGTGTTGTGCTGTGCTGTATGGTGTTGTGCTGTGTTGTATGGTGTTGTGCTGCGCTGTATGGTGTTGTGCTGTGCTGTATGGTGTTGTGTTGTATGGTGTTGTACTGTGCTGTATGGTGTTGTACTGTGCTGTATGGTGTTGTACTGTGCTGTATGGTGTTGTACTGTGCTGTATGGTGTTGTACTGTGCTGTATAGTGTTGTACTGTATGGTGTTGTACTGTGCTGTATGGTGTTGTGCTGCGCTGTATGGTGGTGTGCTGTGCTGTATGGTGTTGTACTGTGCTGTATGGTGTTGTGCTGCGCTGTATGGTGTTGTGCTGTGCTGTATGGTGTTGTGCTGTGTTGTATGGTGTTGTGCTGCGCTGTATGGTGTTGTGCTGTGCTGTATGGTGTTGTGTTGTATGGTGTTGTACTGTGCTGTATGGTGGTGTGCTGCGCTGTATGGTGTTGTGCTGCGCTGTATGGTGTTGTACTGTGCTGTATGGTGTTGTGCTGCGCTGTATGGTGTTGTGTTGTATGGTGTTGTACTGTGCTGTATGGTGTTGTACTGTGCTGTATGGTGCTGTGCTGTGCTGTATGGTGTTGTACTGTGCTGTATGGTGTTGTACTGCGCTGTATGGTGTTGTACTGCGCTGTATGGTGTTGTGCTGCGCTGTATGGTGTTGTGCTGCGCTGTATGGTGTTGTGCTGCGCTGTATGGTGTTGTGCTGTGCTGTATGGTGTTGTGCTGTGCTGTATGGTGTTGTGCTGCGCTGTATGGTGTTGTACTGCGCTGTATGGTGTTGTGCTGTGCTGTATGGTGTTGTGCTGTGCTGTATGGTGTTGTGCTGTGCTGTATGGTGTTGTGCTGCGCTGTATGGTGTTGTGCTGTGCTGTATGGTGTTGTGCTGCGCTGTATGGTGTTGTGCTGCGCTGTATGGTGTTGTGCTGCGCTGTATGGTGTTGTGCTGCGCTGTATGGTGTTGTGCTGCGCTGTATGGTGTTGTGCTGTGCTGTATGGTGTTGTGCTGCGCTGTATGGTGTTGTGCTGTGCTGTATGGTGTTGTGCTGCGCTGTATGGTGTTGTGCTGCGCTGTATGGTGTTGTGCTGTGCTGTATGGTGTTGTGCTGTGCTGTATGGTGTTGTGCTGTGCTGTATGGTGTTGTGCTGCGCTGTATGGTGTTGTACTGTGCTGTATGGTGTTGTACTGTGCTGTATGGTGTTGTACTGTGCTGTATGGTGTTGTGCTGTGCTGTATGGTGTTGTACTGCGCTGTATGGTGTTGTACTGTGCTGTATGGTGTTGTACTGTGCTGTATGGTGTTGTACTGCGCTGTATGGTGTTGCACTGCGCTGTATGGTGTTGCACTGCGCTGTATGGTGTTGCACTGCACTGATGGTGTTGTACTGTACTGCAAGGCGCTACACAGCTGTACAAGGCGCAACAGTGCTCTACAAGGCGCTACAGTGCTCTACAAGGCGCTACAGTGCTCTACAAGGCGCTACAGTGCTCTACAAGGCGCTACACAGCTCTACAAGGCGCTACACAGCTCTACAAGGCGCTACACAGCTCTACAAGGCGCTACACAGCTCGACAAGGCGCTACACAGCTCGACAAAGCGCTACAGTGCTCTACAAGGTGCTACAGTGCTCTACAAGGCGCTACAGTGCTCTACAATGCGCTACAGTGCTCTACAAGGCGCTACAGTGATCTACAAGGCGCTACAGTGATCTACAAGGCGCTTCACAGCTCTACAAGGCGCTACAGTGATCTACAAGGCGCTACAGTGCTCTACAAGGCGCTACAGTGATCTACAAGGCGTTACAGTGCTCTACAAGGCGCTACAGTGCTATACAAGGCGCTACAGTGCCCTACAAGGCGCTACAGTGCTCTACAAGGCGCTACAGTGATCTACAAGGCGCTACAGTGCTCTACAAGGCGCTACAGTGATCTACAAGGCGCTACATTGCTCAACTAGGCGCTACACAGCTCTACAAGGCACTACAGTGCTCTACAAGGCGCTACATTGCTCAACTAGGCGCTACATTGCTCTACAAGGCGCTACAGTGCTCAACAAGGCGCTACAGTGCTCTACAAAGCGCTACAGTGCTCTACAAAGCGCTACACAGCTCTACAAGGCGCTACAGTGCTCTACAAAGCGCTACAGTGCTCTGCAAGGCGCTACAGTGCTCTACAAGGCGCTACAGTGCTCTACAAGGCGCTACAGTGTTCTACAAGGCGCTACACAGCCTTACAAGGCGCTACAGTGCTCTACAAGGCGCTACAGTGCTCTACAAGGCGCTACAGTGCTCTACAAGGCGCTACAGTGCTCTACAAGGCAGCTATACAAGCCAGTAGAGGCGGTACAGTGGATGGAAGAGCCTTCATATCAACCTTGGACAAACACAAGTCAAGTTTACACCGTGTATATTGAAAAACGCTGCCCCCAAGCACTGCTAGTCCCTGTATGATGGTGTATGACCGCGTGGGTGGTGTGTATGGTGGTGTATGACCACGTGGGTGGTGTGTGTGGTGGTGTATGACCACGTGGGTGGTGTGTGTGGTGGTGTATGACCACGTGGGTGGTGTGTATGGTTGTGTATGACCACGTGGGTGGTGTGTGTGGTGGTGTATGACCACGTGGGTGGTGTGTGTGGTGGTGTATGACCACGTGGGTGGTGTGTATGGTGGTGTATGACCACGTGGGTGGTGTGTGTGGTGGTGTATGACCACGTGGGTGGTGTGTGTGTGGTGGTGTATGACCACGTGGGTGGTGTGTGTGTGGTGGTGTATGACCACGTGGGTGGTGTGTGTGGTGGTGTATGACCACGTGGGTAGTGTGTATGGTGGTGTATGACGACGTGGGTGGTGTGTGTGTGGTGGTGTATGACCACGTGGGTGGTGTGTGTGTGGTGGTGTATGACCACGTGGGTGGTGTGTGTGTGGTGGTGTATGACCACGTGGGTAGTGTGTATGGTGGTGTATGACGACGTGGGTGGTGTGTGTGTGGTGGTGTATGACCACGTGGGTGGTGTGTGTGTGGTGGTTTATGACCACGTGGGTGGTGTGTGTGTGGTGGTGTATGACCACGTGGGTGGTGTGTGTGGTGGTGTATGACCACGTGGGTAGTGTGTATGGTGGTGTATGACCACGTGGGTAGTGTGTATGGTGGTGTATGACGACGTGGGTGGTGTGTGTGTGGTGGTGTATGACCACGTGGGTGGTGTGTGTGGTGGTGTATGACCACGTGGGTGGTGTGTATGGTGGTGTATGACCACGTGGGTGGTGTGTGTGGTGGTGTATGACCACGTGGGTGGTGAGTGTGGTGGTGTATGACCACGTGGGTGGTGTGTATGGTGGTGTATGACCACGTGGGTGGTGTGTGTGGTGGTGTATGACCACGTGGGTGGTGTATGTGGTGGTGTATGACCACGTGGGTGGTGTATGTGGTGGTGTATGACCACGTGGGTGGTGTATGTGGTGGTGTATGACCACGTGGGTGGTGTATGTGGTGGTGTATGACCACGTGGGTGGTGTATGTGGTGGTGTATGACCACGTGGGTGGTGTGTATGGTGGTGTATGACCACGTGAGTGGTGTATGACCACGTGGGTGGTGTATGTGTGGTGGTGTATGACCTCGTGGGTGATGTGTGAGGTTGTGTATGACCACGTGGGTGGTGTATGTGGTGGTGTATGACCTCGTGGGTGGTGTATGACCACGTGGATGGTGTGTGTGGTGGTGTATGACCACGTGGGTGGTGTGTGTGGTGGTGTATGACCACGTGGGTGGTGTGTGTGGTGGTGTATGACCTCGTGGGTGGTGTATGTGGTGGTGTATGACCACGTGGGTGGTGTATGTGTGGTGGTGTATGACCTCGTGGGTGGTGTATGTGGTGTATGACCACGTGGGTGGTGTATGTGTGGTGTATGACCACGTGGGTGGTGTATGTGTGGTGTATGACCACGTGGGTGGTGTATGACCACGTGGGTGGTGAGTGTGGTGGTGTATGACCACGTGGGTGGTGAGTGTGGTGGTGTATGACCACGTGGGTGGTGTATGACCACGTGGGTGGTGAGTGTGGTGGTGTATGACCACGTGGGTGGTGTATGACCACGTGGGTGGTGTATGACCTCGTGGGTGGTGTATGACCACGTGGGTGGTGAGTGTGGTGGTGTATGACCACGTGGGTGGTGTGTGTGGTGGTGTATGACCACGTGGGTGGTGAGTGTGGTGGTGTATGACCACGTGGGTGGTGTGTGTGGTGATGTATGACCACGTGGGTGGTGAGTGTGGTGGTGTATGACCACGTGGGTGGTGTGTGTGGTGGTGTATGACCACGTGGGTGGTGTGTGTGGTGGTGTATGACCACGTGGGTGGTGAGTGTGGTGGTGTATGACCACGTGGGTGGTGTGTGTGGTGGTGTATGACCACGTGGGTGGTGAGTGTGGTGGTGTATGACCACGTGGGTGGTGAGTGTGGTGGTGTATGACCACGTGGGTGGTGAGTGTGGTGGTGTATGACCACGTGGGTGGTGTGTGTGGTGGTGTATGACCACGTGGGTGGTGTGTGTGGTGGTGTATGACCACGTGGGTGGTGAGTGTGGTGGTGTATGACCACGTGGGTGGTGAGTGTGGTGGTGTATGACCACGTGGGTGGTGAGTGTGGTGGTGTATGACCACGTGGGTGGTGTGTGTGGTGGTGTATGACCACGTGGGTGGTGAGTGTGGTGGTGTATGACCACGTGGGTGGTGAGTGTGGTGGTGTATGACCACGTGGGTGGTGAGTGTGGTGGTGTATGACCACGTGGGTGGTGTGTGTGGTGGTGTATGACCACGTGGGTGGTGAGTGTGGTGGTGTATGACCACGTGGGTGGTGAGTGTGGTGGTGTATGACCACGTGGGTGGTGTGTGTGGTGGTGTATGACCACGTGGGTGGTGAGTGTGGTGGTGTATGACCACGTGGGTGGTGTGTGTGGTGGTGTATGACCACGTGGGTGGTGAGTGTGGTGGTGTATGACCACGTGGGTGGTGAGTGTGGTGGTGTATGACCACGTGGGTGGTGAGTGTGGTGGTGTATGACCACGTGGGTGGTGTGTGTGGTGGTGTATGACCACATGAACCATTCCTTCACATTATACAGGTAGTCATGAAGGCTCATACTGTCCTGCTCTGTCCTAATCCTGTCATAATTTTAGCATCATCAGCAAACAAGGAGAGTAATGAGCCTGTACCCGCCGGGAGATCATTCACGTATATCAGAAACATGATAGGTCCGAGTACAGCGCCCTGTGGGACTCCGCTGGTGACATCTCGCTATTCTGAAGTCCTACACCAGTCCTCTGTTGCTTGGGCCTACCCTCATCCACGAGAGCATCTTGCCTATTTCTCCAACTTATGCACCAGCCTCTTATGAAGTAGTGTAGAGATGGCCTAACGATGCAATTTGCCTAACATTCTCTTGTTTAATCTTAGCCACGTGGTCATCGAATTCTATTACACCTGTGAGACAGGATTGGTCATCCGGGAACCATCCCGTGTTAGTGTGTTACAACGTCCCTTCTCTCCAGATGTGCCAACATATATTTCTGACCATCTTGTATGATATAAGTTAGGTACACTGGCTGGTAGTTCAGCGCCGTTTGCCTGTCACGCTTTTTGTACTTTTTAGACCACATTTGCTGTCTTCCAACTTTCTGGCAGGTCTCTCGTGTCCAGTGACCTATTACAGGACACCATAGTGACGTGTGAAATGCTTCTGTCCTCCATGTTTTAGCATCCATGGTGAGATGATGTCACACCCAACAGCCAGACCTCCTTCAGACTCCTCCTGACCTCATCTCTGGTTATTTTAAAGGCTTCCAAAGGCTGCTTAGGCTTATTGCCACCTTTTTACGTTCAGGGATTTCTCCTTGAAATTGGGCTTTGTTGGCTGTGGATGATGGCTCTATTGGGGCCACCTTCTTCTTGAGGTTATCTTGAGATGATTTCGGGGCTTTTTAGTGTCCCCGCGGCCCGGTCCTCGACCAGGCCTCTACCCCCAGGAAACAGCCCGTGACAGCTGACTAACACCCAGGTACCTATTTTACTGCTAGGTAACAGGGGCATAGGATGAAAGAAACTCTGCCCATTGTTTCTCGCCGGCGCCTGGGATCGAACCCAGGACCACAGGATCACAAGTCCAGCGTGCTGTCCGCTCGGCCGACCGGCTCCCTCCTGGAAGCTCTCGCCGAGTTCTTCATGCACCTTCTTCTAGTCGTCTCTCCTCCTTCTACTGTCTTCCTACTTCCACCAGTTACTCAAATGTTAGTACAATGTGGTCACTCATTCCCATGGGGGCTGTGGTCACTCATTTCCATGGGGGCTGTGGTCACTCATTCCCATGGGGGCTGTGGTCACTCATTCCCATGGGGGCTGTGGTCACTCATTCCCATGGGGGCTGTGGTCACTCATTCCCATGGGGGCTGTGGTCACTCATTCCCATGGGGGCTGTGGTCACTCATTCCCATGGGGGCTGTGGTCACTCATTCCCATGGGGGCTGTGGTCACTCATTCCCATGGGGGCTGTGGTCACTCATTCCCATGGGGGCTGTGGTCACTCATTCCCATGGGGGCTGTGGTCACTCATTCCCATGGGGGCTGTGGTCACTCATTCCCATGGGGGCTGTGGTCACTCATTCCCATGGGGGCTGTGGTCACTCATTCCCATGGGGGCTGTGGTCACTCATTCCCATGGGGGCTGTGGTCACTCATTCCCATGGGGGCTGTGGTCACTCATTCCCATGGGGGCTGTGGTCACTCATTCCCATGGGGGCTGTGGTCACTCATTCCCATGGGGGCTGTGGTCACTCATTCCCATGGGGGCTGTGGTTACTCATTCCCATGGGGGCTGTGGTCACTCATTGCCATGGTGGCTGTGGTCACTCATTGCCATGGTGGCTGTGGTCACTCATTCCCATGGGGGCTGTGGTCACTTATTCCCATGGGGCTTGTAATTTAACTGCACTTACGTCGGACTGAATCAGCTGGACTTGATCTAATAGTCATCCTGAATGAATCGACTTGAACTATCAGAACGCTTCTTCCCCCTCCCCTCCCCTGATAGTTCAAGTCAATTCATTCAGGGTGACTATTAGTGACTATCAGATCAAGTCCAGCTGGTTCATATCGGTCCAGCTGATAGAAAGTTTCTTGAGGCTACATTCAAGAGTTTAGTTCTTCATGTTTCTGCTCCGTCATGTGTGCTTAAGTTTTCTCAGTCTATCTTTCCATTGTTGAAGTCTCCCGTGATAAGCAGTCTGGATCCATTCCTGGAAGCATCAAAGACTGCTCTCTCTCTCTCTCTCTCTCTCTCTCTCTCTCTCTCTCTCTCTCTCTCTTATATTAATGGTTGCCCTGTTGTTTCTATCCTACTCCTGCCTGGGTCTTCTGTCATATAATGGCTGGTTATATATTGCTACTGCTATTATGTTTGGTCCGCCCATTGTCATAGTGCCCGTTACAGTCTCTGAACCCTTCACATCCCGGGATATTCATCTCTTTCAAACCCCAGTACTTATCAGCATAGCCACTCCTCCTCCTCCTCCTCCTCCTCCTTCCCTCTCTCTACTACACAGTAGTCAGGTGGAAAAACTGCCTTTGTTATGACGACTGTTAATTTGTTTTTGTGAGTGCTATTACATCTGGGGTTTTCTTCTTGTGACCTTTCTCCAAGTTCACTTGTTTTATTTGTAATTCTCTCTATATTTGTGTACACTAACTTCAAGCTCACTTTCTTTTGTTCATTCTCACGTACTCGCCCCACTTGATGGTTATTCTGCTGGTGAAGGAATTTGTTTCATGAGCGTGGCACATTGGATAGAGTTGTTGTTATGTGTGATAATTAACATGGCCTTGGAGGGTCCTTGGTGGGGGCCAAGCGAAGAGAAGACAGAGTGTATTGGGGGAAAGGATGGGTTGGGATGGCTGGACAAGTACAGTGGCCATTTGATTGTGAGGCAGGGAGGGCTCGCAGTGAGGAGGGTTTCTATGGGGTGAAAGGTGGAGATGTTGCACTTCTCTCTGGGGTTGCTGAACTGCTGGTGGAGGCTTCCCCACTACCCTCTCCGATAGTTAGGTTGGGGACGTGGTTCCCCGGTTCTCTTCCCTCTCCCTGTGCCTCCGCTGCCATGATTGTCTCGTCCTTCATCATGTTCCTCTGAAGGCATACCTTTTTGTATCCCCTTACATTTAACAGCCTCCTCATCTTTGCTAGAATTTCTTCTTTTGTTGTTTCGTTTGTGAATACAATATTTATCAGTCGATCTCAGGCCATGTTGTACCTGCCTAGCCTGAAGGCCCTCACTATACCATCTTTATCCTCCTCCATCTGTGTCCCAATCTCTGCCACTGCAGGTCTGGCCTTGGCTTTCCAGACCACCTGAGAGGAACCTTCTGTACAGTAATGTCTGGTACGCCTACAGTGTATGCCAGGACTACATGGAAGATGTGTATATGACATGTCCAAATAGTACGAGTGTATGATGATGTATGGCTGTATGGTGTATGTGTATGATAGTGAATATATAAATTAAATGTCAGTGGATGAAGTTGCTCACCTGGTGTATGAGGTTGTGAGGAGGTGTATGGGATGTTTGGAGGTTGTATAATATTGTGTGTGTATAGTGTATCACCTTTCTAATAAAGACCATCCTGCTACAATGCTTAAAATGACATCCTGTGAGAGGAAAGCTTTCTCCCTCGCCTCATTATCACCACCACCATCACCACCACTCACCATCACTCACCACCACCAACACTCACCACCACCAACACTCACCACCACCACCATCACCACCAACACTCACCACCACCAACACTCACCACCACCACCACTCACCACCACCACTCACCATCACCACCAACACTCACCACCACCACCACTCACCACCACTCACCACCACCACTCACCATCACCACCAACACTCACCACCACCACCACTCACCACCAACACTCACCATCACCACCAACACTCACCACCACCAACACTCACCACCACCAACACTCACCACCACCACTCACCATCACCACCAACACTCACCACCACCACTCACCATCACTCACCACCACTCACCATCACCACCAACACTCACCACCACCACCACTCACCATCACCACCAACACTCACCACCACCACTCACCATCACTCACCACCACTCACCATCACCACCAACACTCACCACCACCACCACTCACCATCACCACCAACACTCACCACCACTCACAAATGCAACAAACAGCACTACGCAACATTCGAAATAGTGAGATATAGGGAAGGAGGGAGGAAGAGAGAGGGGTTAGATGGAGGAAGAGGGGGGGAAGGAGGGGGGGAGGGAGGGAGATGGAGGAAGAGGGGGGAGGAAGGGAGATGGAGGAGGAGGGAAGGAGGAAGGAAGGGGTATTCTTAATTTTCTGGTGGTGCGAACTTGGTGACATTAATTAAAGTGGTGAGAAGGGGGTTTGGATCAGGGGGGGAGGAGGGGTATGGGGGGGAGGGACTTGAGGAAGAAGGGCGGGGATAGGGTGTTGAAAAGGTAAACAGGGAGGGAGTCCCAGGCAACAGGGAGGGAGTCCCAGGCAACAGGGAGGGAGTCCCAGGCAACGGGGAGGGAGTCCCAGGCAACGGGGAGTCCCAGGCAACAGGGAGGGAGTGGAGAGAAGCAGGAGGGAGAGAAGGAGGGATGGCCAGCAAGCTCCACCCTCCACCCTGGCGGCCATAAGTCACTGGTCTCCACACACACACACACACACACACACACACACACACACACACACACACAAACACACAGTCTCCATCTCTCTCCCACCATTTCCTCTCTATATATTAAATTTGCTGTAACATTTTCACTGTAATTGTCCCTCTGACAGATCTTCTCTGCCCGGAACCTGGTCTTTCTGGACGTTTGGTCGTGTTGTCCGTCGTGGTGACGTCACACGTTGACCTGATGCTCTTTTGTTTAAGTCGCACTTCTAACTTCCCCCTGGTGGCCCGGGCCGCAACTATGAACCTTTTACTATAGCTAAGCACTGGAAACAAAGGCCGGGCAGGGCCCATTAACCTCGGCTGTGTCATAAGCGCCTCCAGTCAAGCTCAAGATCCGCATAATCAAGTTTATAGTTATCCAGCGAATTGGGCGCCATCTTGGCGTAATGTTGACATCTCAGCTGGGACACCGTCACTTTTATCCATTACTCCACATTTTGATATTCATCCAACCATTTTATCTCTCGTGGAATTACGTAATCCCGGGAATCTTTTTCCGCCGGAAGCTGCCTAATGAGGTTCACTTCAAACTTGGGATTTCTTGTGATTAATGTCTGTTTTTTTTTACACTTTCAAACACGGGAACCGTTACGGATGTTCCCGCGTTTTTTGTTCAGCGTCAAGTAAGCTTAATTGTTGGACGGAAGCTGCGTCCTGTCGCGCCCCCGGGGGGCCACTGTGGCTCCCAGGGGGCCACTGTGGCTCCCAGGGGGCCACTGTGGCTCCCAGGGGGCCACTGTGGCTCCCAGGGGGCCACTGTGGCTCCCAGGGCCACTGTAGCTCCCAGGGCCACTGTGGCTCCCAGGGCCACTGTGGCTCCCAGGGGGCCACTGTGGCTCCTAGGGGGCCACTGTGGCCTCTTGCTGCCTGATGGTCTGCTTCCTTCCTTGGGCCACAGTGGATAATGTTAACTGAATAATCAAGACAGCGGAGTCACAATAGATTATGTTGGGATTATGGTGGAGACCCAGACTCTCCCTCCCTCTCCCCCTTCCCCTACGCCTCCCTCTCCCTTTTCCCTACCCCTCCCTCTCCCTTTCCCCTTCCCTCTGTCCCTCCCTCCCTCCCTCCTTCCCTCCCTCTCTCCCTCTCCCACTCTCCCTCCCCAACAAATCATAAGCATAATAAAGGTGTAGACCAAGACTTTTTTCTCAACCCAGAAAACATGACGTTGCTGCGTAGTGCTGGTAAGTGTAGGTGGGTGTAGGTGGGTGTAAACGAGTGCTGGTGGGTGTAGACGAGTGCTGGCGGGTGTAGACGAGTGCTGGCGGGTGTAGACGCCCTTGCCAACCAAGACAGCAGAAGGAATCATTCCTAACAGACGTAAATGAAGACTTGTGGGAATGTGGTGCCAATCAGTGCGGTGTAAGGCAGGTGTAGCCACACCAAGCTACACCTTCCTGGGTCACCACGAGGGACACTTACCAATTTCTTGGACATGGGAAATGCTTTGGAGTTAGCAAGCCACCCTCCTCCCCCCCTCCCCCCCCTCCCCCCCTTCCCCCCCTTCCCCCCCCCCTCCATGCCACCCAAAGGTCGTTGATTGCACAGGGAAAGAGGAGGGGGGGAGTGAGGGACAGGGAAAGGGGAGCGAGGGAAAGGGGAGTGAGGGACAGGGAAAGGGAAGGTGAGGGACAGGGAAAGGGAAGGTGAGGGACAGGGAAAGGGGAGTGAGGGACAGGGAAAGGGAAGGTGAGGGACAGGGAAAGGAAGGGGGGGGGGAGGGTGAGGGATGAATTACTTCTCTCTCCGGGTGCATGATTACCTCTCTGGCCAGACTATGAGAGAGCGATACCAATGACGCCTCTCCCCCATGCCAGGCCAGAATATGAGTAGGTCTAACTGTATTCAACATTGTACACAACACTGATGCCTCTGTACACCCAACGGTCGACCCCCAGCAGCGGCAGCCTCCACCCCCAGCAGCCACAGACACACAACCAGCGCCTCCACATTACAGACGGAAATGTTCAGTCCATTGAACATTAACATGACCCTAAACCATCACACAGCGCCAATGTCAACATCCCAGCAAGCTTCAAACTTCAGATAATCTATAAAAACGTATCTGAAAACACCAGTTTCTTATGTGTGTTTTTCTTGGGGGATCACACAGACCTCTGTAATACATCACCTGCCTGGTACAGAGATGTTACGGGGGGTACAGAGCACCAGGCCTTGATACAGACAGAGATGTTACGGGGGGTACAGAGCACCAGGCCTTGATACAGACAGAGATGTTACGGGGGGTACAGAGCACCAGGCCTTGATACAGACACCCACCAGGGGGAAGAGGGGCATGTGTCAGGGGGGATCAGGGGTCAGGAGGGGTCAGGGGTCAACACGACAACACATGAAAGTGCACACTTTGTGGAAGACCAATTGGACCGTCTATCCATCTCTATTTACTCCGCTGTATCACGTCCCAACAGCTGAGGAAGCATTTTCAAAATGACACGGTATCAGTGACAGGTGACACGGTATCAGTGACAGGTGACACGGTATCAGTGACAGGTGACACGGTATCAGTGACAGGTGACACGGTATTAGTGACAGGTGACACGGTATCAGTGACAGGTGACACGGTATCAGTGACAGGTGACACGGTATCAGTGACAGGTGACACGGTATCAGTGACAGGTGACACGGAATCAGTGACAGGTGACACGGAATCAGTGACAGGTGACACGGTATCAGTGACAGGTGACACGGAATCAGTGACAGGTGACACGGTATCTGTGACAGGTGACACGGTACCAGTGACAGGTGACACGGTATCTGTGACAGGTGACGCGGTACCAGTGACAGGTGACACGGAATCGGTGACAGGTGACACAGAATCAGTGACAGGTGACACGGTACCAGTGACAGGTGACACGGTACCAGTGACAGGTGACACGGTATCAGTGACAGGTGACACGGAATCAGTGACAGGTGACACGGTATCAGTGACAGGTGACACGGAATCAGTGACAGGTGACACGGTACCAGTGACAGGTGACACGGTATCAGTGACAGGTGACACAGTATCAGTGACAGGTGGCACGGTATCAGTGACAGGTGACACGGAATCAGTGACAAGTGACACGGAATCAGTGACAGGTGACACGGAATCAGTGACAGGTGACACGGAATCAGTGACAGGTGACACGGAATCAGTGACAGGTGACACGGAATCAGTGACAGGTGACACGGAATCAGTGACAGGTGACACGGTACCAGTGACAGGTGACACGGTACCAGTGACAGGTGACACGGTATCTGTGACAGGTGACACGGAATCGGTGACAGGTGACACGGAATCAGTGACAGGTGACACGGTACCAGTGACAGGTGACACGGTACCAGTGACAGGTGACACGGAATCAGTGACAGGTGACACGGTATCAGTGACAGGTGACACGGAATCAGTGACAGGTGACACGGTACCAGTGGCAGGTGACACGGTATCAGTGACAGGTGACACGGTATCAGTGACAGGTGGCACGGTATCAGTGACAGGTGACACGGAATCAGTGACAGGTGACACGGAATCAGTGACAGGTGACACGGAATCAGTGACAGGTGACACGGAATCAGTGACAGGTGACACGGAATCAGTGACAGGTGACACGGAATCAGTGACAGGTGACACGGAATCAGTGACAGGTGACACGGTATCTGTGACAGGTGACACGGTATCAGTGACAGGTGACACGGTACCAGTGACAGGTGACACGGTACCAGTGACAGGTGACACGGTACCAGTGACAGGTGACACGGTACCAGTGACAGGTGACACGGTACCAGTGACAGGTGACACGGTATCTGTGACAGGTGACACGGAATCGGTGACAGGTGACACAGAATCAGTGACAGGTGACACGGTACCAGTGACAGGTGACACGGTACCAGTGACAGGTGACACGGTATCAGTGACAGGTGACACGGAATCAGTGACAGGTGACACGATATCAGTGACAGGTGACACGGAATCAGTGACAGGTGACACGGTACCAGTGACAGGTGACACGGTACCAGTGACAGGTGACACGGTACCAGTGACAGGTGACACGGTACCAGTGACAGGTGACACGGTACCAGTGACAGGTGACACGGTACCAGTGACAGGTGACACGGTACCAGTGACAGGTGACACGGTATCTGTGACAGGTGACACGGAATCGGTGACAGGTGACACAGAATCAGTGACAGGTGACACGGTACCAGTGACAGGTGACACGGTACCAGTGACAGGTGACACGGTATCAGTGACAGGTGACACGGAATCAGTGACAGGTGACACGATATCAGTGACAGGTGACACGGAATCAGTGACAGGTGACACGGTACCAGTGACAGGTGACACGGTACCAGTGACAGGTGACACGGTACCAGTGACAGGTGACACGGTATCAGTGACAGGTGACACGGAATCAGTGACAGGTGACACGGAATCAGTGACAGGTGACACGGTACCAGTGACAGGTGACACGGTATCAGTGACAGGTGACACGGTACCAGTGACAGGTGACACGGCATCAGTGACAGGTGACACAGTATCAGTGATAGGTGACACGGTACCAGTGACAGGTGACACGGTATCAGTGACAGGTGACACGGTACCAGTGACAGGTGACACGGAATCAGTGACAGGTGACACGGTATCAGTGACAGGTGACACGGAATCAGTGACAGGTGACACGGTATCAGTGTCACCACTAGTCAATTCATATTTCCTGCTCTTAATCTATACCAATAAATGGAAACGTATGTCTGACTGTCCGAGGGTGAAGGCCAGACGCCTAGGGCTAGTTTCAATCAAATTTTCCCAGTAATTGCTATTGGGTACTGGCCCAACATGGCCGGTTCGGGATCCGGGTCGAGCCGCTGCCACACCCACTACCCAGCCCGTCCTCTTAAGTTCTCCCAACGTCAAGAAACTGTCGTACTAAAGTGACCTTCTCCTAACCTGCCAGAGGACCCAAAACAGAAAACGGGACAGTATGTCAATTTTACGAGCCGCTGTCATTTTTTAGTTCGGCGATGTTTGGCCTTATGTAGACTATACGTCAAGATGTGACGCTTTATAAGGAGGGTTGGATTATACTCCCACGCCACCCACCTCTTTACTCACTCACTCACTCACTTACTCACTCTCCAATCTTCCCCTACGTACAACATTTAACGAGAGAAAGAGAGAGAGAGAGAGAGAGAGAGAGAGAGAGAGAATGTAAGAGAATGTGAGAGTGTGAGAGAGTGTGTGTGTGAGAGAGAGAGAGAGAGAGAGAGAGGGTGAGAGAGAGTGACACTCGGGTCACTAATAGCAGGCTACCCACTATTAATCAACGGGCCACTGGAGTGCGACCTTTGTCCCCCCCCTCTCACTTTCCCCTCTCTCACCCCCCCTCCCCATCCCCCCACTCGACCCCCCCCCCTCCACACCCTCTCCCAGGCACGAGGGGGCCCACACCAGACACACAGACAGACATATCAAGAGTAAAGCTGTTGAAGGTTCTGGCAGTTCCCTTCTCCTGGTCCCCAAGCCCAGGCTGGGGCCAGGCTTATCTTATTATTCTCTGATCCAACAGGCTGTTGCTTCAAGCAGCCCGCACACCCACATACCCACCACAACCCTGGCTCTGATTATACCCATGGCACTACCTGAGAGGTGGGCCTGACAGCTGATAGAACCGCGCTCGGGATTCGTAGTCCTGAAGTTCCGGGTTCGATCCCTGGGGGAGCCCGAAACAAATGGGCAGAGTTTCTTTCACCCTGATGCCCCCCTGTTCACCTAGTAGTAAATAGGTACCTGGGAGTTAAACACCTGCTACGGGCTGCTTCCTGGGGGATGTGTAACAAAAAGAAGACCTGGTCGAGGACCGGGCCGCGGGGTACGCGAAGCCCCGAAATCATCTCAAGATATCCTCAAGAAGAGGAAGAAGATAACCACTACTCCTCCCCGGCTCTGTTCTGTATCTCCAACCATGTCGTTCGCTCCAGTATGTTGTCGTGTTGGTGTACACGTGACAAGCAGGTGACCTTCCAGCCTCGACCAGGAGTATGTAGTGACAGTCGTGTCCTGAGGGAGCAGCGGGGAGGGTCCAGTAGTCTGGGTGCTGTGTCGTAACTTCAGAACAGGCAGGCAGGCAGGCAGGCAAGCATGGGGCCAGAACAGGCAGGCAGACAGGCAGGCAGGCAGGCAGGCAGGGGGGGGCCAGAACAGGCAGGCAGGCAGGCAGGCAGGCAGGGGGGGGGGCAGAACAGGCAGGCAGGCAGGCAGGCAGGCAGGCAGGGGGGGCCAGAACAGGCAGGCAGGCAGGCAGGCAGGCAGGCAGGCAGGCAGGGATGGGGCCAGAACAGGCAGGCAGACAGACAGGCAGGCAGGCAGGCAGGCAGGCAGGGATGGGGCCAGAACAGGCAGGCAGACAGGCAGGCAGGCAGGGGGTGGGCCAGAACAGGCAGGCAGGCAGGGGGTGGGCCAGAACAGGCAGGCAGGCAGGCAGGCAGGCAGGCAAACAGGCAGGCAGGCAGGCAGAGGGGGGGCCAGAACAGGCAGGCAGGCAGGGATGGGGCCAGAACAGGCAGGCAGGCAGGCAGGCAGGCAGGGGGGGGGGCAGAACAGGCAGGCAGGCAGGCAGGCAGGGGGGGGGGGGCAGAACAGGCAGGCAGGCAGGCAGGGATGGGGCCAGAACAGGCAGGCAGACAGGCAGGCAGGCAGGCAGGGGGGGGGCCAGAACAGGCAGGCAGGCAGGCAGGCAGGCAGGGGGGGGGGCCAGAACAGGCAGAACAGGCAGGCAGGCAGGCAGGCAGGGGGGGGCAGAACAGGCAGAACAGGCAGGCAGGCAGGCAGGCAGGCAGGGGGGGGCCAGAACAGGCAGGCAGGCAGGCAGGCAGGGGGGGGCAGAACAGGCAGAACAGGCAGGCAGGCAGGCAGGCAGGCAGGGGGGGGCCAGAACAGGCAGGCAGGCAGGCAGGCAGGGGGGGGGGGCAGAACAGGCAGGCAGGGGGGCCATACACACACACACACTATTAGCATAGAGGCCATAAATTGGACGGTCCAATAACTCAGTCACTGACAAACACAGTACACACACACACACACACTAGCTGTTGAGAGTGGCCATGTTTGTGTGTGTGCGTGTGTGTGGTGTGTGTGTGTGTGTGTGTGTGTGTGTGTGTGTGTGTGTGTGTGTGTGTGTGTGTGTGTGCGTGTGTGTGTGTGTGTGTGTGTGTGTGTGTGTGTGTGTGTGTGTGTGTGTGCGTGTGTGTGGTGTGTGTGTGTGTGTGTGTGTGCGTGTGTGTGGTGTGTGTGTGTGTGTGTGTGTGTGTGTGTGTGTGTGTGTGTGTGTGTGTGTGTGTGTGTGTGTGTGTACTCACCTAATTGTACTCACCTAATTGTGCTTGCGGGGGTTGAGCTCTGGCTCTTTGGTCCCGCCTCTCAACCGTCAATCAACTGGTGTACAGATTCCTGAGCCTATTGGGCTCTATCATATCTACATTTGAAACTGTGAATGGAGTCAGCCTCCACCACATCACTTCCTAATGCATTCCATTTGCTAACTACTCTGACACTGAAAAAGTTCTTTCTATGTGTGTGTGTGTGTATGTGTGTGTGTGTGTGTGTGTGTGTGTGTGTGTGTGTGTGTGTGTGTGTGTGTGTGTGTGTGTGTGTGTGCCGCCCTGCTCGCCTAATAGTGCTTGCCAGGCCATGGCTGCGTGCAGGCAGCTCTAGCTTCTAGGCCCCAGCCTACAAGCATCCCGTACCTGATGCGTTTGACTTTGTCGTTGAAACTCTCTCTTATAACTACACCAGACGGTGGAGGAGGTTTCCACTACATCCTTCAGTGCCTCTCACTGCCTCACCTCCTTACTGCCTCATTTACTCATCCACGGCCTCATGAAGCAGCCTCCCTCCTCATAAACAAACGCCAACTGAGAAGACATTCGAACATTTACAGGTGTTCGAACACAATTTATGACAACAAAGTTATTATTAATACACAATGTGATGACATTGATGAATGACCCTTAGAGGTGGGGGGGGGGTTAGGGGGGGGGTTAGGGGGGGTTGGGGGGGTTGGGGGCAACCACAGGGTTAACGAGTCAATAACGAGCCTATAACGAGCCAATTCAGATAATTGTCAACACAACCTAAATATCTAACCCAATCTAATTTAGGCCTAATACACACACAAAATATAATACGTAAAATTTTATATTTATACACAAGACAATGCTTATTTTGAAGACAAAATTGAAGCTGTTGAAGGCATCTTTGGAGGGGATGGGGGAGAGGGGGGGTAGGCCGACGGCTTTCTTGATCTGATTTCGTGTTCGTGTCAGGTGTGGCAGGTGTGTAGGGTGCGAGAAGGGAGGCAGGTGTGTAGAGTGCCAGAAGGGAGGCAGGTGTGTAGCGCCCCACCTGGATAAAATTAAAAATGGTGGTGGTGGTGTGTGTTAGTGTGGGTCTTGAACCAGTGGTGCATGTGTCCACACACCTGTCAACTGTGATCTCTGGTCACACACCTGTCAACTGTGATCTCTGGTCACACACCTGTCAACTGTGATCTCTGGTCACACACCTGTCAACTGTGATCTCTGGTAATACTAATGACTGCGTGTCCACCCTTCCACACCACCTTACCAGTGACCTTGACAGTGACACCGTGACTTAACTGCCGCAGTCAAAGGTCGCTGCTGCAACCCTTGCTTCATGGCTTGCTTGCTACGTCAACCTTGCTTCATGGCTTGCTTGCTACGTCAACCTTGCTTCATGGCTTGCTTGCTACGTCAACCTTGCTTCATGGCTTGCTTTCTACGTCAACCTTGCTTTGTAATGCTATAAACATATCTAATGTATTCCGTCACGGGGATGTTTGGCTGTTTTGTGGTTCTGCTGTTTGAGTGAGTGAGTGAGTGAGTGAGTGAGTGAGTGAGTGAGTGTCCCGCGGCGTGTGTCAGCAGACATCCTTTGTTTGTACAAGATCTATATTTTATGTAACCTTTCACTTTGATTAGTGTGTGTGTGTGTGTGTACTCACCTAGTTGTGTTTGCGGGGGTTGAGCTCTGGCTCTTTGGTCCCGCCTCTCAACCGTCAATCAACAGGTGTACAGATTCATGAGCCTATCGGGCTCTGTCATATCTACACTTGAAACTGTGTATGGAGTCAGCCTCCACCACATCACTTCCTAATGCATTCCATTTGTCAACCACTCTGACACTAAAAAAGTTCTTTCTAATATCTCTGTGGCTCATTTGGGCACTCAGTTTCCACCTGTGTCCCCTTGTGCGTGTTCCCCTTGTGTTAAATAGACTGTCTTTATCTACCCTATCAATCCCCTTCAGAATCTTGAATGTGGTGATCATGTCCCCCCTAACTCTTCTGTCTTCCAGCGAAGTGAGGTTTAATTCCCGTAGTCTCTCCTCGTAGCTCATACCTCTCAGCTCGGGTACTAGTCTGGTGGCAAACCTTTGAACCTTTTCCAGTTTAGTCTTATCCTTGACTAGATATGGACTCCATGCTGGGGCTGCATACTCCAGGATTGGCCTGACATATGTGGTATACAAAGTTCTGAATGATTCTTTACACAAGTTTCTGAATGCCGTTCGTATGTTGGCCAGCCTGGCATATGCCGCTGATGTTATCCGCTTGATATGTGCTGCAGGAGACAGGTCTGGCGTGATATCAACCCCCAAGTCTTTTTCCTTCTCTGACTCCTGAAGAATTTCCTCTCCCAGATGATACCTTGTATCTGGCCTCCTGCTCCCTACACCTATCTTCATTACATTACATTTGGTTGGGTTAAACTCTAACAACCATTTGTTCGACCATTCCTTCAGCTTGTCTAGGTCTTCTTGAAGCCTCAAACAGTCCTCTTCTGTTTTAATCCTTCTCATAATTTTAGCATCGTCCGCAAACATTGAGAGAAATGAATCGATACCCTCCGGG